>NC_069682.1:12573591-12876621 GCF_023699985.2 Odocoileus virginianus | reverse complement strand
CTTTTTAAGAACATGCTAGAATGGGAGCTGTAGCTACTTTCTGCCTGATGTACACACTGGATTTAACGAGAAGACATTCCTTTTCAGAACAGAACAAGTTGAAACAAATACATGACAAATTTAGGTAAACAAACCAGATTTATCTAAGAAATATAAACTGAGAACACAGGTTTATACTTTATATAAAGGATGGAACATTGTGTTGAATAAAACCATTGTATAGACATTTATGCATCTCAGTTTGACCAGAGGGTGAGTTATGAAGTGGGGAGGTGGGCAAATGATAGAAAGCCTACCCATGGCCAAATGGCCCTCTAAAAGAATATGTCACTTAAACAAGCTGCATATAAGGCAAGCCAATTTCCTGTTCATACTTTGTTCAAACTATCCCCCCTACTTATTTATATACCTAACTAATAGGTGCTTCATGTCTTTGAGAAAATCATACCTTGGTACCTTATCCCAAATCACCCCTAGTCTTCCTTGTACTATTTATTTTTAAATTTATCAATATTGCTTGATTTTGTTTCAATTTGTTATTCACATATATGAGCCTATTATATACATATATTAATACATTTTTTAAAAACATTACATGCAGCACTTGAATACACTGGTTTTGCCCGTCTGGAGTAGATGGTCCCCGTTCTGATTATAGCATATATTTCTTTGGGAAATTATCCAAAAATCTGTATTATTTTAGAAAAAAAAGTTCTTTATGAAAGGATAATATGCATACAAAAAGTTCACAAGTGATGAGTATACAGTTTCATGAATTAAACCCAAATATGGCACCAGAACCCAAAGCTGGGCACCAAAGAATTGATGCTTTTGAACTGTGGTGTTGGAGAAGACTCTTGAGAGTCCGTTAGACTGCAAGGAGATCCAACCAGTCCATCCTAAAGGAGATCAGTCCTGAATATTCATTGGAAGGACTGATGCTGAAGCTGAAACTCCAATACTTTGGCCACCTGATGTGAAGAACTGACTCACCTGAAAAGACCCTGATGCTGGGAAGGACTGAAGGTGGGAGGAGAAGGGGATGAGATGGTTGGGTGGCATCACTGACTCAATGGACATGAGTTTGAGTAGGCTCTGGGAGTTGGTGATGGACAGGGAGGCCTAGCGTGCTGCAGTCCATGGGGTGGCAAAGAGTCGGACACGACTGAGCGACTGAACTGAACTGAACTGACCTGACCTGGGTAATTATCCCAGTGGGGCTGGGATGCTGTAGCAGGTGCACTGACGGAGGCATCTGAAATACATGAAGCAAAGTGTACAAATAATGTGGGCAGGTGGTTCCTGCCAAATTGTAGTCACTCCCTATGGAAGGATGATGAGAGACCTGGGGCTGTTAACAAGCAGCCGTTAATGGCTAAGTGTGAGAGCCAGAGAGTACATATAAAGGGCCCTTATCACCTGTGCTGGAAGGGCAGAAACAGATGAATAGCAGGTTGAAGACTTAATTGTGAAAGCAGAACTCCAGAGATGCTTGAGTTCTCAGCTAAGGCAGGTCTGGTATGTGAAGGTCAGGACCTGGTAGAGGAAACTTTGGACCCTGAGACCTTGGATGAGGTCCCCGGGATAATGCCCCTGAGAGTATTGACTCTACCATCCTCCTGGACTTCTCGGGAATGCAGAGGCACCTTACCCTCCGCTAGCAATTGTCAGCACTTACACTCTGCTGGAAGACATTGTGGAAGTCCCTTTTCTCCAAAGCAACATATGTCCCCTCGGGAGCTGCCCCACCTTCTGTCCCACAGGTCAGCCTGATACCAAATTTCAAATCCCAGCATAAACAACCCCCGAGGCCCTATGACCAATGCTTGGCCTGTAAAGAGGAGATATTAAGGAATATGAGTCAGATGACATGTACTACAGAAGCTATGGAGGTATTCCCAGGGTTGTATTTTAAGGTACATCGTCAAGAAGGCCCCAATTTAAGGTTGAAGGAGCAGGAATTTATGGACTTAGAAGGGCTTCCTCAGGATGCATCATTCAATACCCTACAAAACCATGAGGGAATGTGGCAAATTTGCTGCTGGGCTGGCTCTTAGATGCCTGGAAGAAACGATGGCCAACTCTCAGCAAAGGAAAAATGCCTGAATTACCCTGGAAGATGCAAAGGAAAGAATAAAGAACTTAAGGGAAGTGAATGTGATGGTTAATTTTTTGTATCAAACTTGACAATTTTATGTATTCACTTCACTGTCAACTTGACAGCATGCCCAGATATTTGGTTGAATGTTGTTTCTTGGTACATGTGAGGGTGTTTCTTGCTCACATTGATATTTAAGTTAATAGGCTAAATTAAGCAGATGGCCCTTCCTAATATAGTTGGTCTTAGCCACCAAACCTTTGAAGGCCTGAATAGAATAAAAGGCTGAGTAAGAATTCTTTCTCTCTGGATACATGTATATGTCTGGTTGAGTCCATTCGCTGTCCACCTGAAACTATCACAACATTGTTAATCAGTTATACTCCAATACAAAATAAAAGGTTTAATTGAAAAAAAAAAAAATCTCTCTCTGACTCTGAGAGTTAGACATCAGTCTATGAAGGCTTGGACTCAGACTGGAACTATAACATCAACTATCTTTTCAGATAAAAGAAAAACCACACAAAGAAAAAACATTATTCAATTTTTCCCCTCTAGGAGTAATTTTTGCCCAGATGTTTTTTAGGGCCACACTACTACTGCAAGGCTGTAGTGTCGAAGTTGTCCACTTTTGAAAAGGATCAGAACATTGTTCAGAACAGTCTATAAGACTGCATTTGTCTTCCCCAGTCAGTTGCCATGGGAATTAGAACCACTTGTTCATGCTACTTACTTGTGCTTTTAGGATGTGCTCAAACAAAAACTTCTAAATAGGGGTTTCATTCAATGATGGAGGGCTACTGCCCATGCCCCAAATTACGGTTCACACAACTCAGTTCATCGTAGTCAATTTGTGTTGCATGGCACATTGAAAGCTGATGGGAAGATATTCAGTCTTCACTATGGCCCAGGAGCAAGCTGGCAATTGGTTTTCAAATAGGTATCTGAAAAAGCCAGAACAGCTTTTCCCCTGAAATCTCAGGGTTTTTTTGTGATTCATCTTCAAAACCCTATAGGTTCCATAACACATCACTGTCTTCCACAGACACTTCAAGTAATATTTGATATGCTTAGTCTTATGGCCTATTTGACAAAGTAGCTTTTGTGGCAGCCACTCTTTTGGAGCTGTCTTTTTATTTTCAGAGGTCCACTAAAAACTGGCAACTGTGTATGGCTTAGAATACCTCACAGAAGTATATAATCCATCAAAAATTCAGAGCCCTACTAGACACTGTGCTTCCTCTATAGTGATAAGATATGCTAAATAAACTAATTTGTCCTTTACCTTGGAGAGGACATTTGACATATCCTGGGCCATTGAACCTCTAGAAATTTCACCAAAGTGACAGGATCCTGAATTTTTGTTGTTTTACTTTATCCCTCAGAACCAATATTTCTTTACAAATTATCTAGCATATTCTCTAGTTTTTGACCAATACAAATCATTATGATATCAACAATCATCACTGTGATATCATCAATGTCATGGACCAGGCTGATTTCCTATAGAACGGTTGGAAATCAAGTATTATGCAGACTAAATTATGATAAAGTGTTGTGATACTGGTGAGTAAGACTGTGACAGTATATCATTGTCCTTTTCAGGTGAAACCAAGAGGCTTTTAACATATATATAGAGGGAGAAAAAAACAGATAAATACCTGCATACAAGGTAGCTATATGATGTTTCGCATCCACAAACAAACTGCAATTGAAATAGTGGCTGCATCTCTGCAACCCTTCCAAGAATGTTGTATTGCTTTTGATTTTCTATTCTGGTAGACAGAGGCATTTCTAGGTGCTTAAACTTGGTATTTCCTACCACAATGATCCATATTTCATATGGGAGGGAACCAATACGGAGAATTTATCAGTTGCTGAGTATGTCTATTTCAACTGTATTTCAGAAATGGGTAAATGATCACGGGGTTTGTTCTGGTATTTATCAGGCCTGCTGTGAGATAGACCAAAATAAAAACTCAATTAATTACCTAGACCTGAAAGCTCCCACTCTTACTGATAGATCACAATCACATTTTTTTTTGGTGAGGATTTAGCAACAGTTCTGAGTCAGTGTTCAATAATCCCCTCAAAGCCTTCTTCTTTTCCTTTCTCTAATACTATAGCTATTAGTCCCTTGAAGGCAAGTCTAAAGGGAAGGTTTACAGTATAAAGTTTAGGCATTGGTGTAGGGTGCTTCCTCAAGGGGATCTCAGTCTTCATTATAGATTCCTTTCACTCAAGAGATTCTGGGACTGTGGGAAGTTAGGGAAATAGGGAGAGAACCATTATTCTAAATATTGGTGATTTATGTCAGACATTCATGGAATCTAACAAATTCACTTGTAAATGTATAATTACATGTACAAGATCATGAGAATATAAAGACAGAAAATGTTATTTCTTTTCCTATAACACATTTCTGAAGCTCAAATATTATTTTTACTGGGTCTGTATCAAATCAGATTCAATTTTATATTCTATATTTCAGAGTCCCAGATTAAAGCAACTAATATTAATAAAATATTGTATCATCAAAAGTAAGTCTAAGCTGAAATTCACATAATCTTATAAACAATTAAAATGAAACAACAAAGCAAAACATTGACTGAATGTGCTCACTTGTGGATATGATTATGTTTCATTCTAAAACATTGCCTTTCTGATACTAGTAGTTAGATTTAATCATAATATGAAGAATATACTAGTCAGTGTGTATTCAAAATTCTATTTTTATGAAAAAGCATGAATAAAACAGGGAAAACAGGATGACCACTTTTACTTTAAGAATTAGTAGGAGCTTGGATTTAAAATTTGTTTCTAATGCTGTGTTTATTTCACGCATAAAGAACTAGAATAGACCGCTGAAATAAACGTGGAGATTTCTATAAACATAATAGGCTGTATTAAACCAGCCATTATGTTGGATACGATTTTCATTTAATGTCAGAAATTGGCTTTTGAAGATGGCACTCTAAAAATCAAAGTGTTCAATTTTTGCAGCTTCTAAATTGATTAAAGTTGAAAAGAAGTAAGTGTTAAAGAAACATTTTGAGAATATAGTCATTCAAATCTTATTTCTTCTTTGGGGGGTAGGCAGGTAGTGCTTTGTTTTTATTACATCAGAAAAGGAAAAGGTATGACTGAGACCAGCAATAAAAGATAAGTATGTCAAGGAGAGTACAGTCTTCACATCAGAACTCTCTAGCCCTTCACTATTAGAATATAAATGCTACACCTTGAAATAAACCAGAAAATGAAGGAATGTATCTTTCTCTTTAAAGTGCCAGATCAGAAGAGGTGAGCTTTTCTCTGAGAATCAGGAAAGCTGCCTTCCAAGATTTCTGTGATCAAAAATGGGGAAAGCATTGATGTAGAAAGACTGAATCTCACAAAACTGGTTCTCAGCACCAGCCGTGTTAATAGAAAAAATACCAGAGACTCCAATACTGTCTCACCCATTCACAGGATGAATGCGCAGTTGGGGAAATCTAATTCCAAACTTACACAGAGAAATCATTCAGTAATATTTCAGTACATGAATATGCTTTATTCATATAATTTCTTGTTATTAAAGTAATAAGAAAGCACTGTTACTTGTAGCAAAATAGAGGTAGAAAAGGAAGAACACTTTGTGTCTCTAAATTAACTCAGTTTATTTGTGGAGAGATTTTCCTTTACTGGCATTATCATTACATTATCTCTTTGTTTTTGTTTTTACTTTTGTTATTTTTTTTTAAATAGCATACACCCTTATCTCTTAAAGAGAACATCTCAGTGGTATGAACTCAGCTTTATTCCAACTAAGTCACTGAAAAAAAAAAAGAAAGAAAGAAAAGGAAAAGAGGAATTAGGAAGACAGAGCTTGGGCAAAAAATTAGCAAAGCCTTTCCCATTAAGTTCTGGCCCAGGTCTGACATATCTGTGGTACTTTTTCATAAGTGATTTCATCTGAACTGTGGCTGCTCAGATAACTTAAAGAATTTTATTCAAACTCCTTTAGCCTCTGATTCATACTTTTAAGAAATCCTCAGTGACTAGTGCTTAGCATAAATTTCATGCTCAATAAATATTTATTAAAGTAAATAACCATTCTAGTCCAAATCTGTTGGAATTCCAATCCAGTGGCATAAATTAGGACTAGTTCCACAGTTTTACAGATCAATTAGAAACATCATTTACTGGTTATATGACCTTTACATTGTGCAATTCACTTAAGTTCTCTTAATTTCAATTTTATCTTCTATAAAACTGTATGAGATTGTTTTGCAAATTATGTCACATCTATGAAGAGCCTTCCACAGACTCTAACACATCAGTTAGGTTATTATTATTTTTAATGTTATTATCAACATTTGCAAATGGCAGATGAGTTTTTCATCTCTGAGATTTGTGACACTACTTTTCCTTTTCATTCAATGTCTTAAACTTGATCATATATAGGAAGCCACATTTTCAAAGTCCCAGATCATCATGGGTCAATTACAAATGGCACTTTCTTTCTTATTTGTTTCTTTCAGGACACACACACAGCAGTTTTATAGAGTTTCCCATAATTCCTGTTAAAGATGCTACTCTTTCTCCTGTCATCTGTTTATCACAAAATTCTGAGGATAGAGACCTGGTTTTCAAACTGTTTTTTTATTCACTAGAGCTCCTATTCACCCTCCTTGTACGGGGAACTCAAGTGCTCAAGAGAAGGCTCTGAATGTCATACTGGTGATGGTTTTTGTTTTACTTCTTCCAGAAATTGTCAAGAGGGGTTATTCGAGAGCACATTTATTTATTTTTATTTATACCATTTTTGATGCAGCCACAAAAGAGAACAGGCAGTTGAGACTCAAGAAACTGATAAAAGGCAAGGCATCCCTGTTGAATATGAGCATAAGGGCAGCACTGCACTCAGTTTTGTATGATAAATTATTTGTTCTACAGAAAATACTATGGCTGCAAGATGCTCCTGCTGCAGTGAGAAGAGCACTGCACACATTCAGCCCACAAATGCAATAGTGGTTGCTTTCATCCATGAGGCAGAGTGAACAGGTAGTTGCTCTAAACCACGTTGTACGGATGAGTGGAAATGACTTACTAGGTCACAAAGTGAGGACAGCACTGCTCCTGAACAAAGAAAAGTCAGACCGAGGTATTATTTGTCTTCAACTAAAAGCTGTCACTAGCCTCTTCAAGCTTTATCATTATGATCACTTATTTAAATTAAGTTACACTTATAGAAGAATTATGTTAAATTGGGAACACCGTGAAGTCTCACTTCTCTCTTACGCCCCAGTTTTAGCCATCTGCCCCATCCTGTGTGGGCTTCCCTGGTGGCAGTAAAGAATCTGCCTGCAATGCAGGAGTCCTGGGTTCAACCCCTGGGTTGGGACGATCTCCTGGAGAAGGGACTAGCTACCCACTCCAGTTTTCTTGGGTGGAGAACTCCACGGATAGAGGAGCCTGGCGGGCTACAGCCCATGGGGCTAACACTGCACTGTCACTTCCCCTCCCGTGGCCTCTGCCTGCCAGACCCCTCACCTCTGTCTGCTGCATCAGGACCGGCCTCCTGCCTGCCTTTGCTTCTGGTTCTGCTTCATGCCACCCCACTCTCTGAACTCCTGACTGAACATTCGACACTAAGGGCTTTTTTTTGCTTTTTCACTTTCCTGTTAAAATCCTTCAACTTTCTCCTATTTCTTTTGGGAAGATACTCAGATTTATTATCACAGCCTCTCACAAATGCCCAGTGTGATATTTGTTTCTCTTTCAGAGAATAAATGACATCAATAAATCACAACTTTCACTTTGAAAGCAAGATAAGCCATAGAGTTTGCACATCAGTACTGAGGAGAACGAATTTTCAGGGTCTGAAGGCCTGAACATCCTCCACTAAAAGTTTCTTAATTATTAACACTAATGTGTTGAAAGGTTCTTTGACAATATCTCTCTTCATTTTGAAGTTATGCCTGCTTTGTTTTCTAATGAGATACACATACACACACATTAAATACACATATTTCATTCACATTTCAGGTTTCACTCACACTAGACTTCAGCGTCCTCTTGTTGAACATAAACAATTTCAGAGCAACATCAGACTGGGCTACTATGTTACCAGAATCAAGACTCCTTCACATTTGTGTCTGATCACAGATATTAGCAAACTTCCTGTACATCCAGCAAAACACTGACCATTCCCCAACTGCTGGTTAGTATGAGTGATTATTGTTTCTTTAACAACTATGCCTTCAGCCTCCTTTCAGTCTGCCTTTTTTTCTAGATAAGATTTATCAACATATGCAATCACAGAATTATGCCATTTCCTGATACACCCAATGCAGAGAAAATGCCTATCTTCCTTGAATCATCAACAGAATCGCCAAACTAAAGCCCAGATTCTTTAAGAAGCCCTTTCTCACATCCTCGTGCTGAGATGCCCCCCAGTTCCTCTCTTTGTTTCGTCTCCCCAGTTGCAACAAAGATTGAAACCTAGTTCATTCACCGCTGTGTGTTCCTACTAGTCTTTGATTAGTAATCCGTGCATACCCTCTGATTGGTTGAAAGTATCCACCTTCAGGCTGATGAATCATAAACTCTTTGCTCTTATGTTTTTTTGTTTACTTGTTCAAGCACAAATGCACCCTGTAAGTATTTTCTGTGCTTGTTTATTTTTGTGCTTTTTCCCACTTCCGTCACAAAAGACTGATGCTCCATCAGGAGAAGTGACTGTAAAGACTTTTCTATTTTTGATGCCCATTGCTTGACATATGGCAGGTGTTCAATAAACTTCTGCTGAATGACTGAACTAAAAACTATATCAGCAATAATTATTTAGGAAAAAAATCTATTGGATCCTTTGAAATTTATTTTACTGTGCACTGTTATTGATCAAACTTCTCAAGATTCTAAACACTAATACATTTTGAAGGAGAATTTACATATTTATAATTTTGCCTTCTGGTTCTAGAAATGTTTTACCTTTTCATTATTTGGATTTCATTTTGTTTTTATGTTCTTCAGTTTATTTTGATCAATTTCTTCTTTTAAACTTTGGATTTTTTCTTGCTGGTTTACTCCTGAATATATCATAGAATCTGTATTTTATGAAATAATATTCCAAATGCAATTTCTCAATATAGTGAAAAGATCACCACCATTTTAATATGCTATGGCAACAATCAAAGTACTCAGAAGCTTCCTTTTATTTATAAAGATGTTATTTGTATGTTGAAAGTGAAATGGCACTTTGAGTGTCTGAAGAATCTCACTCAAAAATCCTAAGGACTCCATGGAAACTTTCACTGTTATGATGTAAGAAAAATAGATTGCAATTGAAAAATAGCTTTCATCTATTTAGAGTCCAGTGGGACATTCATTATTTGTATTTCTTCTTTGATAATGTGATTATGAGGTTTGACCTTCCACTTAGAGATGAGAAAATCTAATCATGAGTTTATATCCCTTCATATTTCTACTAGTCAGAGTACTGCCTGAAGAGGGACATGTAAGCATGTTCAAAATGATGAAAAATGACCTTTTTTAATTTGCAGTGGTTGAAAGTTGAGGCTGTACTTGCCTATTTAACATTCAAAGTGCTGCTTTGGGGATAAATAGATCTGGCTCTTTTGTGTCCATATCCATTAATTGGGATTGATTGAGTTTTCTTGCAATAGTAAAGGATTCTAAAATCTCTAGACCTTAAACAATGGTTGTTAATTACCGATATAGTCAAAGTGTGCTGTGGGCATGAGGCCCTTCAGGACACATGTTCTCCAGATGCCTAACCTTGCATCTGCATGTCACCATCGGTGTTCACAACAGACATGGCAAGAGGAAATGAGAAGGGGAGAGCTGTGTACCCGCAACAAAATGCCTCTGCTCAAAATAACCTGCTTCATTGCCATGCACACTGTTTGAACAAAGCTCATCCCATAGCTATACCTCATGTGAAGTTTAGGATACAAGAGGGAATGCAAAAGCACAAACCTACGTATAATAGACCAGGAAGAAGCAAAGCAGGCATGAATAGTTGTGATGTTTGCTCTGCTACACAGTTGTGATTTGCCAAAACCCAGAAATATGCATCACTGGTAAATAGAAATAGGACACCTGGATTCAATGTTTCTATTCTATGGGAGTGAGGCATCTAAATTCCACAGGTGCACTTTCATATGTTAACATATCTAACTGAGATGGAGACAAATAGAAACATAAAACATATAAGCATGCTAGATGATCTTCTACATGTAAATATTACTGAGACTTTCTCCCCCATGAAAAACCCAGACGTAGAAAGACTGGAAAAGATGACTATTCCCTTCAATCACTTAGGAAAAATAAAAGCACTGATTTTGGAGAGAGACAAACTTGAGTTTTAGTTCTAGCCTTTTGGAGAGACAGGTAGTTTTCTTATAGAATACATTGAAAATGTTCCCATTTAATTGATGGAGAAGTTGAAGGCCCAAAATGAGGACTTACAATGGTAGAGACAAAGGTAGAAATTAGAACCTATGTTAGTCTGACGGTTTATCATCTTTAACTGAGGCTCATCGTTGTTTTTGAAACAGTTTGATATAAATTAATATCTCATCCTGTGATAAATAATCCATGAAAAATATATGTTAATAATAACATTTTCTATAAAACACACTGTAAAAGTAGGAAATGTGGACAATTCCATATTTTTTAGAAAATAAAATATTTTATGCAATAAAAATGTGTATCACAAATGTATCACAGTATATAAGTTACACACCGATATATTGAGGTATACTGGGCACAACTGAATATGAGTTTCCATTACCTAATAAATCATTAAATTACTTGCTTTCACAGACAAAGCACCATCTACCTTTGTGATCCTGAACAAAACAATTTTTCCACTGCCAACTTTTCTTCATAAGTGGTTAAATACTTTATGTTTTGCAAAGTGGTGACATAGTCAAAAGCTGTCCTCCTACCCAAAGATTCACAGATTAGAAAAAAAGATTTCACTTGTGTTAAGGGTTTTAGACATGGACTTTTTCTGAGCCTATTCTGTGCTCCATACACAAATTACATGTATTAGCCTGTTTGTTACTTCCCATGAAATTGTTTTACCTGTTAAGTTTTTAAACTCTGGGTCATGGCATTCTCTGCAGAGGTACAGATTTGTTCTCATGTCATATTCCCTGAGGCTAAAATTATTTTCATGAATAAAATACTAATAGACTTAAAAGACTGCCTTGGTGAAAGTGTTAATCACTCAGTCATGACCAACACTCTGCGACCCCATGGACTGTTGCCCACCAGGCTCCTTTGACCATGGAATTCTCCAGGCAAGAATACTGGATTGGGCAGCCTTTCCCGTATCCAGGGGATCTTCCTGACCCAGGGATTGAACCCAGGTTTCTTGCATTACAGACAGATTCTTTACCATCTGAGTTACCAGGGAAGCCCCAATAACATTGTCAAATGGTTTACAATACAGATGAAAATTTTTACATTGTATTTCCATGCTAGAGTTATCAATAATTTTTTAAAATAATAATTTAGAAAATGTTTATAAGTCCTAAGGATCATTCACCTTTGAAGAAAAGTGAAAAAAAAGTGAAAGTGAAAGTTTCTCAGTCCTGTCCAATTCTTCGCGACCCCTTGGAAATACAATCCACAGAATTCTTCAGGCTAGGATACTGGTGTGGGTAGCTGTTTCCTTCTCCAGGGGATCTTCTCAACCCAGGGATTGAACCCAGGTTTCCTGCATTACAGGTGGATTCTTTACCAACTAAGCCACCAGGGAAGCCTATTCACCTTTGGAGGCACTTAAGCTGGGATGAAAAGAGATGAAGAAAAAGTAGTTCATATTTATTGAACTTCTAGTTTGTATTCAGTTTCAAATATTTCTTGGTGTTTTGTAAACATTTCCCAGCATGTTGCCAGCAAATGCTTAAACATACATACAGGAAACATTAATATTCAGGATCATTCCTCTTCAAAATCTATGTTTTTACCAGGGCCTTCAGCAGTGGAAGGGGATAACATACTAGTAACACTAGAATTAATACAACCATGGCTACCACCATTTCAACCACAACAATGATGTAAACATTAGAATTAAGTTTATTTCTTAATTATTACTACACTTCAGGCAATAATTTTAAACATGGATTATTTCATTTAAACCTCACGAATCTATGAGCTAGGTACCACCATCACTTTATCCATTTACAGATGAAAAAATAGTGATTTTGAGAGCTTAGAGTGACTTGCTCAAAGTTACATGGCAAGTAACTAAGTTATTGGTGGATCAGGACTCAAATCCTAAGTTTGTTGGACATCAAAGTTAAAATTCTAAACCACTTCTTATCAAAACTCAGAATTATAACTGATAAGAGGTCTTCACTTCTTCACTTTGAAGAAAAAAGAATTGTGATTGAAAAAAAAAATTGTCTAATTGAACTGACAGTTATTATGTAGGCATCTGTGATTAGAAAGAAGGTGCAGCCCTACATGTCGACAATCTGAATGAGAAGCAGAAATTCCCAATCATTGAAAATGATCATCATTTAAAGGGAAAAGGAGTGTCAGACTCATTTGCAAGCTGTTTCAGGATATATTTTATGGCTCATTAGCTTTTCTTGTCCTTTTCATATCTGTTCAACTTCTGTGTGAACATTTGTTCACAACTGATCAAGCTGTCCATCCATTGGCAAGGTCAGGGAGCATGCCTGGGTCAACACACACTCACCAGCTCTATTGCTAAAAATGATCAAAAGCTCTCATCTTGCAGCAGAGAGGGTTTGGAGAATCTTTGCTATACAGAAAGGTTGGTGCCTTGTATTTCAGCCAGAGGACACGTGGCCCAATTCTGTCTTATCAATTCCACACTCTCCTGCACCTTTTTTTTCAGTTGAAATATGATCATTCACTGGAAGGACTGATGATAAAGCTGAAACTCCAACACTCTGGCCCCCTGATGCAAGGAGCCGACTCATTGGAAGATCCCAATGCTGGGAAAGATTGAAGGCAAAAGGAGAAGGGGGTGGGAGAGGATGAGATGGTTAGGTAGCATCACGGACTCAATGAACATGAATTTGAGCAAACTCTGGGAGATAGCGGAGGACAGAGGAGCCTGGTATTCGCAGACCATGGGCTTCTGAAGAGCCCAACATGACTTAGCAACTGAACAACAACAATAGTTGATTTGCAATGTTTCAGGTATACAGAAAAGTGATTCAGTTATACATATATATGCATATATTTCAGATTATTTTCCATTATCAATTATTACAAAATATTGAGCATAGCTCCCTGTGCTATACAGTAGGTCCTTGCTGTCTATGTATTTTATATATAGCAGTGAGTATCTGTCAATCACATCTGGCTGCTCACTGCGCTAATGACATCCACCATCTACTGCACACTCCAGCAGATGCTGGCTGTGACCCCTTTCCCATACTGCTAGCTCCTACCATGTCAGTGACTTCTGGCTGATGTCACACTACAGCACCTAGAAACTTTTGCCTGAGTGACTTATTTCCATTAGTACAGATCCTTTTGCCCTCATATGCACTGCAGGCCCACAATACCAGGGAATTGACACCCTGGGAGTAGCCTTCAATTAACCACTGATGCGAATTGCCATATGAACTCCCAGCTCACATACCTCTGACCAGGTGTAATCCGTCACTGGGTTTCACACTGTTTCCTGAAGTTTCTCTGCAGGATTAAACTCCCATTGCCTGCTGTGGACGTTAGTTTACCAACACAGCCTTTATTGGCTGTCTTCTTGTTTCTGTATTCCTTTTCCACTCCTGCAGGGTCTGCACCAGGGGCTTTCCACGGGGAAATACAGAAAGTAGTACTGACATGGTATCAGTACTATCAGAGTCACTGAGCATGTAACAATGATTAAGATACACTTCTCTAATTCAGAGGACTTCCCAGTAAGGAAGAAAGGCTGCTCAGTTGCTAAGTTGTGTCTGACCCTTTGCAACCCCATAGACTGCAGCACATCAGGCTTCCTTGTCATTCTCTGTCTCCCAGAGTTTGCTCAAATTCATGTCCATTGACTTGGTGATGCTATCTATCCATCTCATCCTCTGTCACCCCTTCTCCTCCTGCCCTCAATCTTTCCCACCAACAGGGTCTTTTCCAATGACTTGACTCAGCATCAGGTGGCCAAAGTATTGGAGCTTCAGCATCAGTCCTTCCCATGAATATTCAGGGCCAATCTTTAGGATTGACTGGTTTGATCTCCTTGCTGTCCAAGGAACTCTCAAGGATCTTCTCCAGCCCCACAGTTCGAAAGCATCAATTCTTCAGTGCTCAGCTTTCTTTATGGTCCAACTCTCACATCACTACATGACTACTGGAAAAATAATAGCTTTCATTGCATGGATCTTTGTCGGCAAAGTGATACCTCTGCTTTTTAATATGCTGTCTAGGTTTGTCATAGCTTTTCTTCCAAGGAGCAAGCATCTTTTAATTTGGTGGCTGCAGTCACTGTCTGCAGAAATTTTGGACCCCAAGAGTCAGATGCAAAAATATGGAAGGAAAACATGGAGCATCTGATGGAAGAGGCACTCCAGGCAAGGGGACAGCATGGACAAAAGCATGGTGATTTATCAGAGGAGGCTGCATGAAAGGGCCGGTTTCTGATTCTCAGCTTTCAACTCCAATATATTCCTCATTCTGCTGAGGAATTAATTTTCTTAAGTAACACACTGGTTAAAGAAGGAGAAATTGAGAGAAAAGAGGCTTGAAGGATAAAAGTGACATGTGACAAATTATTAAAGTATTTCTTGTACATTCACCAGAGATTTAACTCAAGACCTTTTTTGATCTTGAAATTCACACAACTAACTACAGCATATATTGTTCTCAGCTACTAAATAGAAACAATAATACTTATCTTCCTGAGTTGTGACAAAAATCAAATGAGCCCATGGAAGCTCTTTTGAGGTGAAAATGCTGAGAGATCCATTTCTCTACCAAAGACTACTTAATTGTGATTAAAATAAGCACCTTATAAAAGAAATCCCAATTTATTATAGGCCATGGACCTTGGGGGTTGCTCCTGAAAACTGTAAACATAGAATGGTACATACTAGCATTTTAACGTCCTCTTTCTTTTATTGTGGGCAACCTTGAGATATTCATTCATCTCTCATTCTCAGTTTCTCCAAATGTGATAATATAGAAGAGATATCAGTCAAGTCTCTGCTTACTACGGATTTTTGGATCTTTACTAAATCCTGGTAAAAAGTTTCTGATAGAAAATAAAAGTGCAACCTACTAAAAGGGAGAAAATATCTGAGAAAGGCTTGATATCCACAATGTGTAAAGAACTCACACAACTTAATAGCAATCCTCCAAAAAAATCTGATTAAAAAATGGGCTTAGTATCTGCCTATACATTTTTCCAAAGAAGACATATAGGTATATCATTAAAACCTCTTAATGATATGAAAATATGTTTTTTAAGATAAAAGTCACTCATCATAAATGACCTTCAATCAATAAACAGATACTGTTTTTATTGAATCATATGATTTGACTTCTATCTAGATTTCAAATATTAGGGATAATAACCTAAAATGTGTTCTAGTTTCTCTTTCTAACAGAAGGAAGGCCAGATAACAATTAAAAGATTGCAATACAAGTCTGTCCAAATTTAAGTGTTATTATTTAAAATCTTTAAAGTTTTCTAGAAAATTTATGAAAGTTGATAAATTCACCATGTTTACAATTTTATGTATCTCTTAGAGAATGAGTGATTTTAGTCTGATTATATACTCTTAAGTGACACATCATGGTTTTAATGTTATGTATTTTAGTATATTGGAGCAGAGTATGGTAACCCACTCTAGTATTCTTGCCTGGAGAAACCCATGGACAGAGGAACCTGGTGGGCTACAGTCTATAGGGTTGTAAAGAGTAGGACACAACTGAAGCAACTTAGCTCATAGCTCATTTTAGTACAAGTCATTGAATAAAATTGTTAGGAACCCACAATTTTTACATTCAGTGTTAAAAATGAGTTACTGTCTTTAGTTGTTCCAACAGTTCTATTAGGTTAATTTTATATTTAAGGAGTGGAATTATTTAAAACCATCAAAAATGTTTTCCAAGAACAAGTATCTTTTTGTACAACTTAAATGGGATTGGACAATGGAATGATTCAAAGCAAATTTCTAAAATAAATGCTTTCAATTAAAAATTTCATTTCTGTGTGTGGTAGATTCTCAGCTTCTTGAAGTATGTACTTTCAGATGACCCTGCATATAGGTATATACTTAATATGTATATCACTGCGGATAGTGACTGCAGCCATGAAATTAAGACGCTTACTCTTTGGAAGGAAAGTTATGACCAACCTAGATAGCATATTAAAAAGAAGAGACATTACTTTGCCAACAAAGGTCCATCTGATCAAGGCTCTGGTTTTTCCAGTGGCCATGTATGGATGTGAGAGTTGGACTGTGAAGAAAGCTGAGAACTGAAGAATTGATGCTTTTGAACTGTGGTGTTGGAGAAGACTCTTGAGAGTCCCTTGGACTGCAAGGAGATCCAACCAGTCCATCCTAAAGGAGATCAGTCCTGGGTGTTCATTGGAAGGACTGATGCTGAAGCTGAAACTCCAGTACTTTGGCCACCTCATGCGAAGAGTTGACTCGTTGGAAAAGACCCTGATGCTGGGAGGGATTGGGGGCAGGAGGAGAAGGGGACGACAGAGGATGAGATGGCTGGATGGCATCATCAACTCGATGGGTATGAGTTTGAGTAGACTTCGGGAGTTGGTGATGGACAGGGAGGCCTGGCGTGCTGTGATTCATGGGGTCGCAAAGAGTCGGACACGACTGAGCAACTGAACTGAACTGAACTGAATATCAGTTATAATTTTATATGTGTACATAAAACAGTATTATATTTAAAATGTATTTAAATATTCAGTAAGAGGGAAGTCTGTGTGACCCCCAAGGACTGTAGCCCACCAGGATCCTCTGACCATGTAATTCTCCAGGCAAGAATACTAGAGAGATTAGCCATCCTCTTATCTAGGAGATCTTCCTGACCCAGGTATTGAACTCAGGTTTCCTGCACTGTAGGCAGATTCTTACCATCTGAGTCACCAGGGAAGCCCAAAATGTGTTCAAATATTTGGTAAAGAGAAAAGTCTGTGCAGCTTTTACTAATGTATGATTTCTTCCATTATTCAAATAATGATAAAAATAATTCATATCTGTGGGTTTGAAGAAGTGAAAAGTGTGCCAGCAAAGAGATATTAACTTTTAGAGTAATATTTAAATGGTTACTATCTGAGAAATCACATGATATTTACATGGTCTAATATTGAAAATAAAGAATCCATTTTATTTCTTATCCAGGAAAAATTTAAGTTATACTATTGACCAGAAGGGCAGAATTTTTTCAAGATAACTTGACACATGAAAATATCCTCTTTACTGATAACATGTTTGTGAAAAGGTAAAACTGTTTACTTAATTAGTGGGAGAAACAGAGGTTTAGAGATAAGTTTAAAAAGTGTTGAAAGCCTGAGAAAACATATCATTTTGAGGGAAAAATCAAAGAATGAGAAATCTAGTTTGCAAATGAGTAAAAAACAAAGTGGAAAAATGCTAGAACTTGATGAAAATAGTAAAGAAATTAAAAAAAAAAAAAAAAAGAAAAGTTAAGATGCTACAAAGAACCTAACCCCAATTTCCTGTCAAATTACTGAATTGTATCATTTCTGCAGCTCTGGATGACATACTCACTAGGTTGTTAAGGAATTAGCTAATGAAGTTACTGGAACACTGGCAATTATTTTTGAAAAGTCTTCTAAAATTGGGAAAGAGATAAATTGAAGGACTCCAAAAAAAAAAAAAAAAAAAAGAAGAAGCAATATTGTTTCTGGTGTTGAGAAAGCACAAGAACAATAATCCATAAATTCATTGGCCAGTTAGTCTAACTTCAATTTTATATAAAAATGAAAAAAAGAAAAACCTTCCACTATGTATATTATTCTGCAATTTAGAAAAGAAAAACTTTTCTGACAGCAACCTGGGTTCATGCAGGGACTTTTTGTTTACAAGTAAAACAACTTAATGATGTCAGGGTAGAGTTATGGGGAGGGAAACTGAGTGGATAATATTTTATTATTATAGTTTAAGGAGGGTCTGGTATCTTGACATTCTTAAAGTTCACATTTGTTTAGGTACGAGCATTGCTTTATGTGTCTAGAGTTGGCAAAGCACTTAGGATAAAGAAACATTATAAATGACATATCATCAAGTGGGGAGGGACCAGAGGGACTATAAATATTGGTGTAAGGTCTATTTGAATGTGATGTCTTCTCAAATGATCCAAGCCAAATATTAAAAACATTTAGAGATAAAACATGAGAGGAAAGTGTTATAAACCCCAATCAGGACTAAGGTAAAATAATAATTATTTTAAGGACTACAAAGAATTGGCGAATAGGAAGGGCATGACAAATGAGATCCAACTTGAAAAATATGAGCTGATATATCAGGGGGAAAATAGTCTGAAAAATATACCAGCAGGAGGAAGTCAGTGTCAGAGCTATAGAAAGGTATTTCCTTTAAAGAACATTTAAAAAGGGACATACCTTCAAAGATGGCTTCTAGTTAGCCCAGCAGAAAAATCCCACTTTGGGTAGAGCCCATCTTATTCAAAATTTAATATTTTCAGTTATCTCTGGAAGAGTTAAAAATAAAGAGGTTAATCTTCATATTACAGGTGAAGGCATTGTGCACAAATAATTGAATTGGTTGTGTTGGCATTTGACCCCTTTCTCTACTACCCTGAAAGATGTTCTATGCTTTTAAAATCAATACATAATTAAAGAATGAATGAAGCAACCCACTCAACACAGTTAATTGAGTACATGTTATGTGACACCTACCATTCTTATTGCTGAAAACAGTAGATTACAACACAGTCCCTAACTTCAACAGCTAAACAATCTACCAGTATGTAGCCGGAGCAAGGATGGAGGGTAGAGAGCAGATAGTGGAGACATTCATCAACCTATAACATCTCTTTGCTAACTCATGGCAGAATCTTCAATTTAGATCAAGAATATCAAAGATCCTTACTCTATAGATGCATGGGTTAATTTTTTCAATCTGTGAGCATGAAATTAACCAAACATAAAATCCATATTTAAAGCATAGTGGACAGTTCTATGTAATAATAAAATAAGTTAGGGTGAGTATCTGTAGAATAGTCAAGGTAAAAAAATATTCTTTAATTCCAACCCCAAGTGCCTTTGATGTTTCTACATATGATCAAGAATACCTAAGAAAGAAATATTGCATTCAATTTTCTCAACATGGATTAAATGCATTCAAAACTTCTTCCTACTCCTAGATAAATTGTTGAATGGTGAAGACACACAGACTCCATCAGAGCCTTGTATTGGAAGTTAAGAGGTTCTCTCTGCAAAAGGGAGTCACCTGTGTTCATTTTTCCAGGCTCATGATCCTTCCTCTGCAAATATGCCTTGGGAATTTCCTGGAGGCAAAATCACAGAGTCTGGAAATCTGGCATTATCTAAACTAGAGCAGTCAAAAGGGGCATCCTTTATTTTGCAAGCAAACTCCCCTTCCTTCTCAGTTCTGTTGAAGCATATATTTAGTTGGTGAATTTTTGCTTTTATTACATTAACTTCTGAAGATTTGGAAGTCAGGGTCAGATGACTCCATGGGGCAATCAGGCATTTCCCACTGGTCAATTGGCAACATTTCATTTTATGACCTCAATCAAGCAGGGAATGGATTTTGTATGTGTATATGTTCCTTGATTTCTGTATTATTAAGAGAAGACATTGTGGGGAAACAGGTGTGAAGTGAATTAACCCTTGGAGTTGTGTAGAGTGAATATAATATGCTGTGTATGAAGTCAGAATGGTTAAGACTGAAGTTATGTGCCAATACTAGCCATGGTATATACAGTTTTCATGGTTGTCAACAATTTGACCATTTTGACATATGGTTAACTGACAATTTGCATACTACACAAGATGACCATGACTTTTTCATTTAATATGGGACAATTCTGAAACAAGGAGATGGAACTAAGGATAATTAAGCCTTCACTACAGGTTTAAACTGGGAGTGTCCTAAAAAAATTGGGACATAAGGGTGAGGTAATTAAAAAAAAAGTTTATATATTATGTCCCTGAAATGTCCCAAGGTGGAGGAACACTACTGGGACTGTGAACTCTAACAATTTCATTCTCTCATGATTCATTGGCCCACCTGAAAAATGGTCACATTATCCCCTTACAACAAATCAACCATAATACTGCTTTCTTTAAAATCCTTCAATAGTTTCTAATTACCCCAGTAGTTTACATGGTTACAAAGTCCCTCTAGATATCCTAGGATTCATCATCATCATTTTTTTTAATTGCCCATAACCTGACATACTCTACTCGTCACACTAAATATTCTTAATTTCTATAACCTTTATTCTCCTCTTTAACTCTTAAGTGTTTTTCATGTCTTTTCCATCTACTTGGGACTCATAATTTCATCTTACTTACTTGGTCAATTCATTATCCATCAAATCTCATGTTAAACATCCTTTCTGACAGACACTGTTTCTAGATCCCCATTCAAACTATTCATTGCCTTGTCAATAATCCCTCCCTCTGAGCACTGCATGTCTTCTCTCAGACAACCCAGCACTCCTTATTGATATTGCATATTCAACATTTTGTCTTTTTCTTCATTACAAAGAAAACTTGATTAAGTAAAGTTTGTTTCTCCAACATCAGATATAAGAAGGAGGCTAGTGACAGACTGATTATGTAGATGAAACATATATTACCTGAACATTACTATGTGTCAGGCAGTTAATCCTCCAATTGGCTCAATAAAAGATGTACTCTAATTATACCTATTTTAGAAGTGAGAAATTTAAAGGCAGAAGTAATTTAAAAAATTTAAGTCCATCCTAAAGGATATCAGTCCTGAATATTCATTGGAAGGATGGACGTTGAAGCGGAAACTCCAATACTTTGGCAACCTCATGCAAAGAGCTGACTCTTTGGAAAAGACACTGATGCTGGGAAAGATTGAAGGCGGGAGGAGAAGGGGACGACAGAGGATGAGATGGTTGGATGGCATCACCGACTCAATGGGCATGAGTTTGAGTAAACTCCGGGAGTGGGTGATGGATAGGGAGGCCTTGCATGCTGCATGGGGTCCATGGGGTTGCAAAGAGTCGGGCACGACTGAGCAACTGAACTGAACTGAATTAAAAAAAACTAACCATTTTCACACAGGTAGTACTCTGAGAAGCCAAAATCAAACCACAGAATGTCTTCAAACATTTGAGGGTTTCCGTGTGCTAATGTATGTATCGACTTTAATTATGTTTGAAGAGTTTTAATTAGAACTCTAAGATATAACCAGTTTGGTGTGAGGCATAAGTAAAACTAGTTCATTATAAAGTAAAATCTTCAAAATGCTGGTTGAAAAAGATTACGTGCCTTGTGAAGTAGTGAACTCCCCATCATTTGGAAGAGTTTAAACAAAGACCTATTGGCCTTTGTCAGAGATATTTAGAAGACTTCTCTTGTGGCTCAGCAGTAAAGAATCTGCCTGCAATGCAGGAGACAGGTTCAATCCCTGGGTAAGATACCCTGGAGAAGGAAATGGCAACTCACTCCAATAATTTTGCCTGGGAAATCCCGTGGACAGAGGAGCCTGGCAGGTTTTAGTTCATGGGGTCACAAGAGTCGGACATGACTCAGTCACTAAACCACCACCATCCAGAATTTGCTAGAGAAACAGCCAGTTGACCTGGTAGGACTCTAAGAGTCCATGAAAATAATTGTGTGACACTTAAAGGGCAATTGAATGGCTTCTCAGCTCAGAGATGAAGCCATCTCAGAGATAACCTGCAATTTTAGCACTTATCAAGAAATCTTCAGTCGCTGTAAATCCTACCCAATCGGCTGGCATCATGGACCTTCTTTCCAGTTAGTTTTGCCGACATCCCAACATAATTGGACCCTAAATGTTTTCCCTGTAGAGCTCTTATCTTGTGAACCAACTGCTTAATCTATTTTGGCAGATCCAGGATTCATAGCTCTTCAGGGAGCTGTAAAATATCTTTTTTAAAAAAGTCAGCCTAGTCCAGTGGGATAGCCAAGTGACAGACTTCATTTTCTATTCTGAAGTTTTCTTCTTGCATGGTTATTATATTACTGTGCAATACTTTTCTAATATCTTGCCATTTTATGGTGTTTGAACACTCAGGATATTTTTGTAATAGACATTTAATTTGTCTGACCAAAAAGGAGAGGATTAATGCTTCTTAAAAACTATACAATAAATACAACAGTAGTATTCTTTTTTCAAATGAGATAAAAAATGTTGAGTCTTCAGCCACGTGGGTTAATGGTAGAATTTCAGAGTGAGAAAAAGACTTTCCTTAAATCTCACTTCCTGTCACAGATTCATTGGCTGGAACGAAATTCTTGGCAGGCCAAAGACTCTACTCTCCAGTGTGCCAGGACTGAGTTTACTAGAAATAACTTATTGCTCACCTGATAACATTTCTGCTTAGATTTAGTACTTATTGTAAAGGGGAAGAGTTATTTTTGTTATTCTTTGAGTCATGACTTTGGGATAGAAAACATATCCTCTCCAGGTACTCATATCTATAGGGAGATTATCATTCAGAGTTGAGTGGCTTTCTCTTTCAGAAAGAAACCACAACAAGTTTAAAAAAAGTTCAAACAACAAGAAGTTAAAAAATGTTAAGAAGTATGAAAAGAAATGAGAATTTGACACAAAGCAAACTAAATAGGATGAATTTTTTAAAGGTTAGAAATTGTGCATATTTGGCTTGTTTTACTTATAAAAGCACTCACAAATTAGGAGTATGGCATTAACAGATACAAACTATTATATCCAAATAAATAAGTAACAAGGATTTACCACACAGCACAGGAAAACACGGTCTTCCTAGGTGGCATTAGTGGTAAGGAAATTGCCTGATAATATAGGAGATATAAGAGAAGTGGGTTCAACCCTAAGTTGGGAAGATCCCCTGAATGGGATCCAGTATTCTTGGCTGAAGAATCCCATGGACAGAGGAGCCTGGCGGTACGATCCATCGCAAAGAATTGGACACGACTATACTGACTTAGCACACACACACAGGGAATTATATCCAGCATTTTAAGCCATAATCAAAAAGAATCTGAAAAAATGCATATATAACTGAATTACTTTGCTATACATTTGAAACTAACACAGTATTATAAATCAACTATACTTCAATGAATAAATAAATATTTTTAATAAAAGAACTTCATGATATGACTAAATGCACAGTATGGATAGATAGTATAAAATATATCTGAAATGTTACAGCAAAATTATGACATAATCTACATTAAATAGTTTTAATTAATCCTAAGTTGAATCACACTCTATTATTTACTCCTAGTTTGGAGATAACTGGTAAATCAAAATGAGTGTTCTCTGTACTAAACATCAGCCCCTGTGCTTTCATTAGCATCTCAGATTTTAAAAACAGTCATGCTTAAGCATAACATAAATACATTCCATAAGATAAAATATATGCAATGTTGTAAAATTTAGTGGTCATGTACAGTTTCCAAAATAATTGCTTTGTTCTTTCTATTAGCATTGCTTATAAGAATAAATTATAATGAACAACATCTAAATATAAGGGAAAAGCAGAATAAAAGTCTAACCAAGCATATTCTTACTATAATTATTAGTTAAAAAGAAAAACAGAGAAAAATAATTAATCTGGACTCATGGGTTCGTTCCTCCTAGCATCCCCCCTAAAACATGCTATTTGAATTCTGGGAGAGAAGTTCCTACATTTATTTATTTTCTCTCATTCTCCAAAACCTCATGTCTGCTAAAGAATCACTCTGTTGGAGAGAACCACAGATGTGGGATTTAGGGAGGGGTCATAAAATCCCATCCTTAAGGGAAAACAAGATAATCGGAGTGTTCAAAATTTCAGTCAGGATAAAATATTTTGAAATCTAGAGACTACTGAGAGGGAATAATAAAAAAGTAACTAGGATTTATAGTATCCCACAGCTCATGTCTGATTCTTTCTCGTAAATGCTGTAGACTGACTATCTTTTCTGGACTCTTACCCAAACTGGAGTTTTATACATGCGCATTGGAAACAATTCCCTTATTGTAGAGCCATTTTTAAGTGTCATAAATCCTTTTGTTTGCTCAATCAGTCAATAGCAGGTTGACAATTTTTAGTGCTCTAACCTCTACATATCTCTGTTAGGCAATTTATTGCTGTGTAATGAAAATAAATAGTAATTCGGCTAAAAGTAAAAGGAAAAAACTTTTTTAATTAGTATAAAAGAAACAGACTCTTTTAGACACTTCACTTTGGGTTTTAATGTAATGAACATATGTTGTAAATACCTCCAGATCTTAAAATGGTTTAGTTTTAAAATAATTGTTTGTAGTTATTCTTCAATCATCATGTAATGCATGCTTTTATTTTCCGGGAACTTCGTGTTGCCTTAGAGCAAAGTCATAGAAATTAAGAGAGAACTATTTGCTTAATTATTAGAAGAGTTTAAAAGATGGAAGCTCTTGCTTTCAATGTCATTTATTATTTTTGTGTATTTGTTGGGCTCAACATGGATGCCAAAGATTACAGGAGTAGGCAACCTCCTTTAAAACACTTATGGGTAGAATGATTACTTTACAGCTCATAAAATGAATTGCACAATCCTTAAAGTGAATACCATAATTATCACAGCAATGACTCTAAAGGTCTACATACTTATTACGATGTACTTTTACTCTGTCCCAGTAGATCTTCACTATAATACATATATATATATAATGTATAATATTTATATCTATATAGTAGCAAAATTACAGGGATGAAAAGAATGAAAGGAAGAGAGGGCAGGAACAAACAAGAGTTCACATAACTAATACAGACCTATTTCTAAAGGAAATCAACCCTGGATATTCACTGGAAGGACTGTTGCTAAAGCTGAAGCTCCCATAATTTGGCCACAGGATGCAAAGAGCCGACTCATTGGAAAAGACCCTGATGCTGGAAAAGACTGAAGGCAAAAGGAGAAGGGGGTGGCAGAGGATGAGATGATTAGGTAGCATCACTGACTCAATGAAAATGAATTTGAGCACACTCTGGGAGATAGTGGAGGACAGAGAAGTCTAAAGAGCTGCAGTCCATGAGGTCACAAAGAGTCAGACACGACTGAAGTGACTGAACAACATTTTTAACGGATTCATTATCTGAGATGCTTAAAAAGTTTGAATATACTGTAGCTTGTCTCCTGTGAAGTGATCCTCAACTTGGGTGATTCAGATACTCCTTAGATTTGTGGAGTAGATGAAATAAGCCTGGTTTGCCTGCTGTCTCCAGTGCCCAGGTTCCTCTCCACTTATGCCCTTCCCAGATATGAGAACAATTCTGAACACACAAAAGTCCACCTCCCTCTTTTCCTACAGTTATATGTGTGAAATATGTAAGCCACGGTTCTCTTTTGTATTTTTATGAAATGCAACTTCTAGGGGCTTCATTTTCTCCCAGTTTGACAAGAAACAGCATAGGTTGGAGGAGAGAAATGGCACAAGAGAGGGGCCCTAATTTTGGTCCTTGCCCAACTCATCTGTGGAAGAATTCATGCAGGATCAGGTTTTTTTCCCATTATTATCAGAAATAGATAATACCAGGAAAGAACCAAGAGGCCTGCAGTCTGATTTCTGGCATATTTTAATGACCTCCAGATCTGATGGTTCCAGATTTCACCATTCTGGGCCACATTACCATTGGTGGGATGCTCTCAGGGGTGGACCATAAACCCAGGATTTGGGGATTCCCTGGTAGTCCAATGTTTAGGACTCCATGCTTCCACTACAGGGGACACGGGTTTGATCCCTGGTTGGGGAAATGAGATCCCATATGCTGTGTAGCATGGCCAAAAAAAAAAAAAAAAAAAAAAAACCCTACTATTGTAGGGAATAAAACAGGGTGTCCGACTTGCAGTCCATTGCATTTCAAGAAAGAACTAAAGGACATAGAATAGATGAATTTCATGCAAATTCTATGTAAATCTATGTAAATATCTTCACAGAAGCCCTGAATCATCTACTTATGGTACCAAATAGCAAAAACAAAAAAGCAAAAATATAATACTGCTTCCCATGTTGCTTGCCTAACTTAATTAGTCATAGTGCTCAAAGATCTGCCATCAATGAATCATCGACTAGATTTTTTAAATTTTTAATTGGAGGAAAATTGATTTACAATGTTGTGCCGGTTTCTGCTGTACCACAATGCAAATCAGCCATAATTATGCATACATAACATCCCTCTTGAGTTTCCCTCCTATCCCTCCATCCCACCCACCTAGGTCATCACAGTGAACGAAACTGAGCTCCCTTTGCTATACAACAGTTTCCCACTAGCTATCTATTTTACATATGGTAGTATATATGTCACTTCTCAATTCCACAGCTCTTAGAACCAAATCCAGGTTTCCACTGAGCTGACTCCCTGCTCTCTGAAGCCATGCATGGCCTTGAAACATGGATGGACAAAGCCCAGCACTGGCTTTTGAAACCCAGACAAGCCGGGCTCCTCCACCACCTGCTGTCAATGCTACTTTCTCTTGAAAGACAAAAAAGGAACCATGACAGCGTGTATAAATTGTAGTCGTTTACATCCCAACCTGTTTTGCAGACTGTGATTAGTAAATTAAGGTTTAATGAGACAGAATGATACATTTATCTTTGAAGGAACAGGAAGACACTTATAGGGTAGAATTGGTAGAAATGGCTGTTGAATGTGTGGGATGATAAAGAGAGAGATGTCAAATATCTTTCCTAACTCCGGCATTTGGGTGAATGGTGACTGCACACAGGAGATAACAGTGATATGCTAACTTCAAAAACATAGTAAGAGCTTCAAGCCTTCCTGAGGCTAGTCAGTTTTTACCTGGTTCTCCTGTCAAAAAAGTTAGCCATAGTTGAGACACTTCATCACCTACCAGAAAGAAACTTTCCAAAACATTAAGGAACACCCTGAGCATCTCTTCCAGCAGCTAGAAATCACTCCTTAGTAATGACCTTTCACTGTATCTTGAGTGACCTTTTTCCTTATGGCCAATGTTATGGGCACGCTTAAGTATAAAATGCCAGCCAGTCCTACTGCTTACTACCTGAGCTGTCACAGTTCTCACTGTGCCCAGCAAAAGAATATCATGCATTAAGACTAAGCAGGTAAAGAATCTGCCTGCAATGAGGAGATGTAGGAGATGCAGGTTTAATCCCTGGGTCAGGAAGATTCCCTGAAGGAAGGCAAGGCAACCCACTCCAATATTATTGCCTGGAAAATCCCATCGACAGAGAAGCCTGGTAGGCTACAGTCCATTAAGTCACAAAGAGTCAGAAACAACTGAAGTGACTGAGCATGCAAGACTAAATCCAAAAGAACAGGAACAACGAGATGCTATCATCTAAGTTAATGAAGAATTTCCAGTAGTGCCTTTATAGTTATGCTTTTATTATATATACTGATAGTACTTCAGTTGGGGGACTAAAATCTGTGAGGTATAACTTCGGATTGTGGCACCCTCTATTCAGCCTGGAAATCTTGTTTAGTTGCTCAGAATTGTCCAAATACTTCTTGAGAACTTAATCAAGGTAATCTACTCAGTGTCTGCAATGGTTGGCCACTAGTTCACATTTATTTGCTGCAGGAATTTAACTGTAGTCTTTCCATTTATTGTATGCAATTTTATAAACCCCCAAAACCCCTTTGTGGGGTTATTTTAAAAAAGTATATATGTAAATGTATATAAATTAGCACTTACTTTTGTCTTTGAGATCAAATCCCAGAGCTAGAAACATAGTGAATATCTTTATCTTCATAATAAAATTTTTCTTTTCATTTTAATTTGAGTCCTCATGTGAAAACTTTATGCCAAAACAAAAAACAGATGCTAAAATATCTGGAGTCACTAGTTCTACTGGAAGATTTGATATTTTAAAGCCACCCTATCCTAACCTACTACAGTAGGTGATTCCATCTCAATGTTGGAATTGTTATGAAGAATAGATCCAGGTGGCTCAGTGGTAAAGAATCCGCCTGCCAAGCAGGAGGCGTGGGTTTGATACCTGGGTTGGGAAGATTCCCTGGAGAAGGAAATGGCAACCCACTCCATTCTTGTTGCCTGAAAAATTCCATGGACACAGGAGCCTGGTGGGCTATGGTCCATGGGGTCGCAAGGAGTTGGACTTGACTTAGTGACTAAATAGAAACAAAGACTAGGATTACAAAGTAATGCAAAATATGTTTCCAATCAAGATTTGTTTGATATAAATAAATTCCTGTACACTCTGTCAATGTGTCATTTGTTCATGAAGAATACAGTTTTAGGAGAAATCATATTGTTGTTATAGAAAACAAAAATTGTATCCATTTGCCATACTATACAGAACATATCTATAAATGTCTACATGAAAACATTAACTTGATGCTTTCACATGTGAATATTTGGAATATATTAGATAAATAAGCACATACAGAGGAATATTAAATTAACCATCTATTTAGCATAAATTTCTAAAGTTCACTAATTTTCAACAGGAAGACTTGAAAAGCAACATATTTCAGAATAACTCCAAAGGAAAGGTTATTTTAGTTGTTTTCTTCTAAAATGTCTAAATGATTCTTCATTAAATGATCCTTGATACATTAGTTCATTCAAAAACTACACTCCTGTGTCAGTTATACAAAATTAAATGGCAAAAAAAAAAAAAAAATTAAATGGCAGTCATTTTTATAAGAATGTATTTGTATTTACTTAAGTTTTAAAAATTTGTACGAAAAAACACCTTATCTAAGCTTACACCATAGTCACAAATAAATAGCCAATTTGAAATGGCAATAGAGATTATCAAAGATAAACATCAGTCACTTCTTTAGAAAATTAGACTACCCATATTCTTATTACAACCCATAATTCTCACCTAAATATAGGAATCAGGGCCTCTGTATTGTGCAACTCCCAGAAAAATCATTTATTCTTCAGTCATAGTGAATCACACTCCCAGAAGTTATGCAGTTCACACCCTGAACAACCATACAGGGCAGTTCTGAAAGGAATCACTGCTGATAATGAGATCTCAGATCTTCTCTCAAACATGCCTATTCATGTGTCTATATATTTTGCTATAATAATTTTTAAAATACAAAATCTATTTACTATATAATTTTGGCCAATTGTACCTTAGAAGTCTGCTAAAATCACAAAACTAAACTATTATGGATTCTTGGGGTTTGGGGATCTGCACACAGAAGGGCCAGTCAGGTACGATCCAACTGACTAGGGGCCTCCCGCTTATGGGGCTTCCCAGGTGGTACTAGTGGTAAAAAAATAAAAATTAAAAAAAAAAAAAACCCTCTTGCCAATGCAGGAGATATAAGAGACATGGGTTCGATCCCTGGGTTGGGAAGATTCCCTGGAGAGGGCATGGCAACCCACTCCAGTATTATTGCCTGGTGTATCCCATGGACATACGAATCTGGTGGGCTACAGTTCATGGGGTTGCAAACAGTCAAACATGACAGAAGTAACTAAGTATGAACGCTCCCTCTAACAGGAAGTAAAATCAACAAAAATATGAAAAAAAAACCCACTTCTTTACAGTTATTTAGCATATACTCCTTTGACAGTAGTATCTGAAGCCATAACAGAGATATAAAGGGAAGAAATCAGTAATTCTGCACTAGTCATTCTTCGAGTAGAGTCATCTGGCAGGGCTAATATAATGGTTTTCAAATTGTATGTTTCAAAGAAATTTCCTGATAACACTGATGTTGTCAGTCTGCAGACCACACTTTGAGAATGACTGCTCTAGGACAATATAGAAATCACCTAATCAATGAGAATCCTTATGGACTGAAACTTCTAGAACAACATCCAGGTTAAATGTAGACAACACAGGATAAAAGTTTTATGCGTGATCTATTCCTCAGTTTGTAATAAAGCAAACATTACTGATGGAATAAAGATTTTTCTGAAATGCGTTAACACTTTTAACTTAATAACGGTCAACACAGAGTTCCAAACAAACATGTCCCCAACAGAAGCAGCCCTCAGCATCAGACACACCTCAGAACCACCTGATAAAATGCCCAAATGACATTCAGTGCTCACAAACGGTCCTCAAAGTCAGACACACGTCTGAACCAACTGACAAAAAGCCCAAACAGTACTTTGAGCTCAAAAGAGATGTTTGCCCTGCCACGCACTGGTGGACTTAGTCTCAGAGCTCCTCAGTTCATCCGGATGCACGTTTCTGTTCCATGGAGGAGTACACATCAGTTGGCAGTCAGTGCCAAGCAGGGAAGAAACAGCGAGAATCCCCGAAACAAACGGTTTCATCAGCTTCCGGGAACTTTCCCTCCGAAGCCCCTCTGAGGGCTAGCTAGTCAGGAGCAGTGGCCTCCTCACAGCCCTCCCAGTGAGTCTTCCATCATGGCCACTGCTCTGGCCATGATGGTAGAAACCCCGCACAGCCAGATGTCGCGAGACTACAGCAGCCTCACACTGGTTGCCAAAAAACCTGACCAAAAATAGGGGTCTGACTGCCTGCCGCTCTAAGTCCAATAAAGAGGCAAGGCTGGTGGAAAGGAAAGTTTGCTTTATTTTGGAAGCTGGAAACCTGGAGTGTGCGGGCGTTGGGGGCGGGGGTGGGGGGGACTCCTGTTCAAAGGCTGACCCTTGACCCACCCAGCTCCCAACAATGAGTAGGCAGGAGTTTTTAGAGGTGAAGAGGGGAGGGAGGCTACATGCAGAAACAGCACAGTCAGCTCTGCCTGGCCTCTTGAAATTGACTGTGGGTCGTCTAATCAGCATCTTCTTGACTGTTACAAGTACAGTTAGTCTTCAGTTCCAGGATCGATTTGTTCCCATTTGTTTGAGGCGGGTTCTTGGAATTGCCACAATTTATGTCATGGCTACAGTCTGATCATCAGGTAATTAACTTTTTCCACCTCGTGGGCATTTCAGTATCTACAAGACAGTTCACAGTGTGTGGCTCAGCATATCATCCACAGCCCTTAAAGAGAAACTAAAGGACCTTGGCTTTGCTTAATGACTAAGCTATTATTGTTTTGTCCTATTTCTTTTCTTTGTTTCTGTGTTGTCTCACCTCTCTGATTAAACTTATTCTTTGGCTAAAATTTCTCCGCAGACAAACAACAAGGCAGGAGACACGAGGGGAAAGACCCAAGAGTCTCACTCTGTTTCAATACTTTTCAGTCAACTGCAAGCTAGTTCTGTCCTATCTAGAGTTTCGTCCTTGTATACAACCTTGTTGACTCATTCCCTCAGGCATTTTGAGGTATTCTAACTTATGGCTTTTGTCCTTATCACCATCGTGCCATGACACAATCTCCTTTTCGTCTTCCCCATCCACAAATATTATCCAGCTTCAATACATACTGAAAAATATATCCGTTTATAACAACCTAGCCAGAAGCACTTAAAGATTTCTTCCTACAAAGTTCACATGAAACATGCTATGCAAAATATTTTTCAAATGGTTTACCCCTTTGAGGAACCAAAAGATTGATTACAGTTTAATTTTTTTAATGTATTTTGCACCATTCAGAATTGCTTGTTCCTTACACTCACTTCAGTCACAAAATAATCATTGTCATTTCATATATTTGCTTGTCCCTTAAGTCATTCTCCCCCTTGCGGTGGCTCCCAGCAAGAGGAGTTGATAATTTCCTGTCTAGTTTGGGAGACATTATGCAGAATGATTTGAGATAAGAGGCCCCTTTAATCTTTCCATTATTTTCTAAGGCTGTCCCTAATTGTGCATGTTTACAGAGCTGGGAACAGCATATATACTATTATAATAAATTTTTAAAATATCACATTTATTATACATCATAGGAGTTAGCTAAAACCATACAACCTAACTATAATGGGTCTTTAGGTCTGTGGATAAGAGCACAGATGCACCAGAAGAGGTACACAAGGTCTCCTTTTCAGAGAAAAATATGAAATAACAAAAATAGGAAAAATGCCTTCATCACAATTTCATCACACTATGCGTTGGCTTCTTCACGGTCCTTCCCCTCAGTGTATAATCTCCTAGAAATGTAACTCATGTCAGGGTCTTCAAAAAATTGCAAGTGGAACCCTTTGCTCAAATACCCAAAATAGAGAGATGTTGAAAATCAAAATGTTCAAGTAGCCTTCATGGATTGACTAGGACAGCCCAAAGAAGAAAATTGACAATATTCTATTCTGCTAAAATTTGAGTCCATTCATAGCACCCCGAATTAAGAATGGGTTCTGTCTACTTTGTTGGGTCTTCATATAGTGTAAAGGGACAGAATGTACATCACTGCTCTCCTGTAATGTCAACAAGTATTTATGTTGGGTAATAGAAAGGAAAAAAAAAAAAAACCTCTGCTCTCACATTTATAATTAATATGATCACATGGGGCTAAAAACAAGAACACTTCTCCACTACTGCCCTGACTTTGCTACTCCCTACTTGAACGACTTAAGCTCTCCATTTCTTGTGTTCCTAAAATTAATGAGTTTCAAAGAGTGGTGGCTTCCAAATCTGGCTGATGACCAGAGACACTTAACAAACTTTTTGAAAATACACTTTCCCACTTTCATCCATGGATATTTTTATTCAATATGTTAAGGTATCTATATAAGACATTTATCAAGAGACTTATGAAAATTAGATTTGAGAGAATCACTGGTTCATATAATTTCTAGAGCCCCTTCAAAAATCAAAAAAATCTATTTGTGTGTCTCTATCCCTTCCATTTCCCATCTGTAATGAAACCTACATAGTATACACAAAGATGCTTATAGTACCTTCATGCATAATTGCCAAAACTTGGAAGTAACCAAGCTATTTTTCAGTAAATGAGAGGAGAAACTGGTACATCCAGGGAATGGAATATTATTCAGCACCAAAAATAAAAGTTATCAAGCCATCAAAAGTCATGGGGGAAACTTAAATGCATATTCCTAAGTGAAAGAAGCCAATCTCAAAGGGCCATGTATTGTATGATTCCAGGAATATGACATGCCGGGACAGGTAGAAGCGTGGCAACAGGAGAGACCAGTGGTGGTCAGAGGCTCAGAGGGAGGAAGGGACAAATAGCTGGAGCACAGAACACGTGTGTGTGTGATAACATGTTGTGTGCAAATGTCCAAACCCACAGAACGTGTAATACCAAGAGTGAAGCCTACTGCAAACTAGGGACCAAGGGTGATAATGATGTGTCAGTGTGGGTTCATCATTCGTAACAAGTATACCACTCCTGTGGGGCTTGCTGATAATAGCACTGCTGTGCATATGCAGGAGATGGGGGCTAGGGAGAAATCTCTTTACCTTCTGCTAAATTTTGCTGTAAACCTGAAACTGCTCCAAAAACTAAGGTCTATTAAAAATGCATTATAGGATACAATAGGAGTCAATGAATAGCCATTAATATTTCATTTTTAAGGAGAATATAAGCATGACATTATTTTTAGTTTATTGTTTTACTTTGGTTCTTATTTTTTCTATCATTGGTGTCAAAGTTAGGTCCTTCCCTTATGTTAGAGAGAATAAATACAGGGTTAATACATACAGGGTTAATACATACAGGACTATGGCCATCCTCTTCAGTATAATGAAATCATTTCTTAATATTCTAAAATAATCAGCACACACTTTAAGGAGAGCTTTCAGTAGCTCAGACAATATACATTTAAGGGAGAGGAAGAATAGAGCTCCTATTTCTTGAGTCAGTTTTTTGTAATTGTAAAATTTAGGTGAAAGATGCTCCCTGAGTCTCCCCCCACTCTCAATAGAAAGCACATACATTATTCTTAATCAATATGTGCAAAGAAAACACATCCCCCAAACTATGATATTTAAATTGTTCTCTTAAAATAATGCTTTTTCAGTCACCTTGGAAAGATGTGCAAATGCAAATCTAAATCCCACAGGCAGTAATGATTTGGTTGAAACAAATACTACTCCCTCAAGCTATGTTGGTTTGGGGGAAAAAATTACTCTTCTAATGGGAAGATTGCAATGGCTCTGTTCCTAAGGCAAACAGAGAGAATGAAAAAAGCCATACAGATAAGATGCTCTTATTTATAACATATAACAAGATATGCAGCAAGACACAAGCATCTTTCTGATGACTTATCCTGCTGATCAGAGTACAAGAGAGTTTATTTTTATAATTACAACAGATGGAAAACAATAAAATTATACTTTAGGCTAATGCACTCTCACCCTTATTATCCTTTTTTTTTTTTTGCATGTGTGTCTCCCCTGAAGCTATTTTATAACAATATAAAAATTTCAGAAATATGGCACCGCAGAAGCCTGACCAGATTTCCTAATTATCTGTCATGACTCAAGACTGCAGTGAGAAATTAGCTCTCCTGGGAAAGAAAGAAATTTGATGGAACTTAAAATAATAGAAAGAAGCTTATGATGTGTCTCCTCAACAAGTTGAAAAAGAAATCTATCCATTTTTAGTAGGACTGCCCTAACTAACTTTCTCATTTCTTTCATATATATATATATATATATATATATATATATATATATATTCCTTAAAACATAATGTGTTGTCATGGAAAGATTCACTCTTGTTTCATTAATCAAATTTTATTCACCCCTATTTCTGATCCATCCTCATCTTAATTAATATACATAATACAAATTAATATAAAAAAGGATAAGATATATGCACTTGGAGGATATATCTATATATATCTATGTATGCTTAGTCCTCAGTCTTGTCCAACTCTTTGCAACCCCATGGACTGTAGCCTGCCAGGATTCTTTGTTCATGGAATTCTCTAGGCAAGAATACTGGAGCATGTTGCCATTTTCTTCTCCAGGGGATCTTCCTGACCCAGGGATCAAGCCTGCATCTCCTGCTTTGCAGGCGGTTTCCTGCATTGAAGGCAGATTCTCTACTGCTGAGCCACCAGTGAAGCCCATATCTGTATAGTTATCTATGTGTGTGTGTGTGTGCTAGTTGCTCAGTCATGCCCAACTCTTTGTGACCCCATGGACTACAGCCCACCATCTTTTCTGTCCATGGAATTCTCTGGGCAAGAATACTGGAGTGGGTTGCCATTTCCTTCTCCAGGGGATCTTTCTGTCCCAGGGATCAAACCCAGCTCTCCTGCACTGGCAGGCAGATTCTTTACCATCTGAGCCACCACGGAATCCCCATAGTTATCTGTAACAACATCTATCAGTTCAGTTCAGTTCAGTCACTCAGTCGTGTCCGACTCTTTGCAACCCCATGAATTGCAGCACGCCAGGCCTCCCTGTCCATCACCAACTCCCGGAATTTACTCAAACTCATGTCCATCAAGCCAGTGATGCCATCCAGCAATCTCATCCTCAGTCGTCCCCTTCTCCTCCTGCTCCCAATCCCTCCCAGCATCAGGGTCTTTTCCAATGAGTCCACTCTTCACATGAGGTGGCCAAAGTATTAGAGTTTCAGCTTCAGCATCTATATCCAGACATATAATAGTGACTATCTATCTGTCTATCTATCTATCTATATTATCTGTAACTGTGTTTCAGACAGTAAAGGATCTGCCTCTATGTGGGAGATTAGGGTTCGATCCCTGAGTTGCATGGAAAGAGGAGCCTGATAAACTACAGTCCATGAGGTCTGTAAAGAGCCAGACATTACTGAGTGACTGACACTTCACTTTATCTATAACTGTATCTACCTTTATATTTATCAGCACACTCACTTCCTTTACCTCTATATTTCCCAGCCTCCTTATACTTAGATGTGCCCTATGAGTGAATTCTGGCCAATAGAATGCAGGCAGAAGTAATAAGCAGTCCCCAGACAGCTTGCATGTATTATTTTTCTCTCTCTTTTGTCATCCTTTGGATGAATAACAACACCTGTGTGATTTAAGAAGCCATACTTTGTGACAAAAGCTTCATCAGATTTGGTCCTTCAGGGACTATGTGGATCTTAAAACTCATCCCCCAATATATATCAATGATTATAGCCCTACTGTTAAGTTCAGTTCAGTTGCTCAGTCATGTCTGACTCCTTGCGACCCCATGGACTGCAGCATGCCAGTTTTCCCTGTTAATCACCTCCCAGACCTTGCTCAAACTCATGTCCATCGAGTTGGTGATGCCATCCAACCTTCTCATCCTCTGTCATTCCCTTCTCCTCCTGCCCTCAATCTTTCCCAGCATCAGGGTCTTTTCCAATGAGTCAGTTCTTCACATCAGGTGGCCAACATATTGGAGATTCAGCTTCAGCATCAGTCCTTCCAATGAATATTCAGGACTGATTTCCTTTAGGATGGACTGGTTGGATCTCCTTGCAGTCCAAGGGACTCTCAAGAGTCTTCTCCAACACCACAGTTTAAAAGCATCAATTCTTTGGCGCTCAGCTTTCTTTATAGTCCAACTCTCACATCCATGACTACTGGAAAAACCATAGCTTTGACTAGATGGACATTGTTGGCAAAGTACTGTCTCTGCTTTTTAATATGCAGTTAGGTTGGCCATAGCCTTTCTTCCAAGGAACAAGCATCTTTTAATTTTTTTAATTTTATGGCTATAGTCACCATCTGCAGTGATTCTGGAACCCAAGAAAATAGTCTCTCACTGTTTCCATTGTTTCCCCATCTATTTGCCATGAAGTGATGGGACCAGATGCCATGATCTTAGTGTTTTGAATGTTGAGTTTTAAGCCAACTTTTTCACTCTCCTCTTTCACTTTCAAGAGGCTCTTTAGTTCTTCTTCGCTTTCTGCCATAATGGTGGTGTCATCTGCATATCTGAGGTTATTGGTATTTCTCCCAGCAATCTTGATTCCAGCTTTTGCTTCATCCAGCCCGGCATTTCGCATGATATACCCTTACAGGAGTTAGGAAGACACTTCTAGTTTAAATCCCTGGAATTGTAAAGTTTATCTATATTCCATTGATGTCATCATTGATTTCACTATAAGGAACTGTCTTCAGAGATTCATTTTTTTCCCATGTGGACCATTCTTAAAGTCTTTATTGAATTTGTTACAGTGTTGCTTCTGTTTTATGTTTTGGGGTTTTGGCCACAAGGAATGTGGGATCTTAACTCCCTGACCAGGAATCAAACCTGTTCCCCTGCATTGGAAGGCAATGTCTTAACCACTAGACTGCCACGGAAGTCTCCTCCTGTGATCTTTAGGTTGTCAAATCTTTCCATCAGTCCTTGCCTTTTATAATTCAAAGTGTGTGGAAAGCCAGTCTATAGAGAAGACAGTAATGTGCCAAGTAATTTTTTCCTCTAACCCTGGCTAACAGTGACAGGGTTTAATGCTGGACTTCTAGGGCAGCTAGGAATATGTTTACCACTCAACCATCAACTCCATGGCCAGAGCATGGAACGTACTCTAATAACTGAAGTCAAGCTACCTTAACCAAAAAAATTGTGTCAATGTGGTGATCTCATGTGTCTTGAGTTCACTGAAGGTCCTTATGTAAAAACATCTGACAGGTACTTGTCAAGTCAGATTAAATGGTACCTTGTTGTTTGCAAAAACAAAAACCACCTCCAAAAAAAATAAAAAATAAATAAATAAACTATGCCCTGTATCAAACTAAATCACATAGGTTTCTTGCAGAGTACATCTACCCTACCCTAAACCCACTTATTGTGCCTGAGGACTCCTAGATCCATAGATGGTTTAGGAATGAACAGAAATACTGGGCATGGTGGTAATGAGGATTCTCTATGAGTTGGGCTGATAAGGTATTTTTACATTTTTAATAGACATTATCTTTCAGAGCAGTTTTAGGTGTTTATATAAAAATTGAGCAGAAAGCACTGAGGTTTAAAGAAATTAAGCTATTGCAAATATGCATAAGAAAGTATCATTAATAGGTTTAGTGAGTTTTATTCCTCAGAAAATGAACTGATACGTGAATTTTTCCTCCTGGTTCATCATACCTGGCATCTTATTTACTTAATTTTTCCTTTTCCACTAAAACTGACAAACATTTTCACCTCACCAGTAACTACTATAAGGATAATGTTTCTGGGAGTTATCCCTCCCTTAAATAATTACAAAGAATCCAACATTCTGTGCAGTTACCTACTTTCATTACAACACTAAGCTATCCTCTCTTGATGAAGTCAATGCTATTAGAACTCATTTCCCTGAGGTCTATTTCTCATTTTTACTTTTTCAGGAGACTCTTAGTCTCCCTTTCTAATTTAGATTATAAACTCAGGGGAAGGGACTTTGTCTTACCTTACCTCAACTAGGTGTTCAATAAACATTATTAATTATCAGTATTAAAATTCATAATGATGTCAGGCTTGGTCTAATCAATTTTAATTCAGCTTAATCCAGTTCTAAGTTTAATATAGGAGGTGCTGCCCTGACATTTTTTTAACCTAAATTTGCAATTTAGCTCTGCCATAGGTGCCTCATTAATTTTTTTTTGGCCTCATAAATTTCTTCTATAGGCAAAAAGTTTTCTTTGTGCTATTGCTAAGATGCACTTTAACTGATAAATGTTTTTTTAAAAATATTCTAACTTCCTTGCTCATTCAGAAATATTACCCACAGTTTTTCATGTTAAAGCTGATTTTTCCTCCCAGTGATTCAAAGAAGATAGCCAAACAAACACACCTCTGGGAGTCACAGTGAATATTAGGAAAGTGGGAAAAAAGCAGGGTATAACCAACTCTTCCTGTACTTTCTAGAAAGCTCTCCAGTAGCAGAATAGAAACTGATTGAGCTACACAAGAATGGAGACATCAAGATGCATTAGGAGACCATCGAATTTCTCCAAGTTAGTGATGACTGGGGACTGTGCTAAGCTCTGACAGTAAAGACAGCAGTTAGGGTGCAGACAGACTCCGAGAGGGGTAAGAAAAAGAACAATTGCTGATGGACAGGAAGTGGATTGGAAGTTGAGAGAGGAGTTAAGGATGACCAAGATGCACTTGGTTGCAGTAGGTGATAGGGGAGGAGTAGCAAGTCTGGTGCGTGCGGTGCTGTGAGCAGAGATTATGATCAACTTAAAGAAATGAAGGTTTGCAAAGCTGGAAGCCACCTCTTCTTAGGAAAGGATTTGTTGTTGTTATTGTTTGGTCACTAAGTCATGTCTGACTCTGTGATCCCATCGACAGCAGTGTGCCAGGTTTCCTTGTCCTTCACTATCTCTTGGAGTTTGCCCAAACTCCGACAGTGGTCTCATGTCCATTGAGTCGGTGATGCCATCCAACCATCTCATCCTCTGTCACCCACTTCCCCTCCTGCCCTCAATCTTTCCCAGCATCAGGGTCTTTTCAGGGGAGGAAAGAAAGCAAAGGATGGTAGCCCTGAAAAGAAGGAGGGTGAGTAGAATACAAAGTAAAGAGGGTAGAAATTGAGAATATACAGATTGCCAATACTTGTGGAGACAAATAAATACAAATAAAAGAATAATACTGAGCACGAGTGAATGGAAAAACAGGACAATGAGGAAAACATCAGATTTAGATAAAGCATCTGTTATTTCATCATCAGAGGCTCTTGAAAAGGAGACCAACACATGATTTTGAACCTCTAGGATGTTCTCTCTCTGAAGAACGAGACTAACTTACAAGACACTGTAAACAGAGGTGCTATGCAACTGAGAGGGTTTATTTAGCTGGTAGGCATTGGCACATGTCTATGGAAATCGGAGGGAAATTGGAGGATACATGAGCCTGTATAGTGTTAAACACTTAGAATATCACCTAAAGTGACTTCCTCTGCTTCCTCCTATCTGCCCTATGTTGAGTTTTTCATTGTTCCCTCCTTCATCCATTTCAGCTGTTGTCTTCTTCCTCTTTAGGCAAATATACAGTGAAGCTCAAATGATGAAGTGTTGAAATAAACATCTGTTCAAACACATCCTGTTGAAATACAGACTAAAGCCTCAAGCATTTTTAGCTGACAAGTTCTCTGTGCATGTGCAGCACTTTACACTTACCAAGAGGAATTCTATGTGCTAAACGCAGGCAAAAATGAGATCTTTAATGCTACAATGTATGAAGATTTTCCTTTGGGGTCTGTAATTTCCATGATATTATAACCATGTTTGGCTACAATGTCATCATCTAAGTTATAAGGCTTTTGATCTTCACATAAGGGTCAAAATGAAGTTGTCTTGATTTATTTTGCATACAACAAATAATAAAAATTTGTGATTTCATGAAGTAATAGATCTTCAATTGGAGATGGAGTGGGTGAAAAACTCATAAAAGAAAATTTCAAACTAAGGATTCCACCAGGCTCATCTACGACAGAGGTAATGAGAGGTTGCAGGCAGTCGTGAAGAGAGAACTCACTTGATATTGAGGGTCATGGTGTTTTACTCCTGACTCAAGAGTAAAAAAGTGAATTAATAATGCTCCTGACTCCACTATCAATATCTCTAAAGTGTGGATGCTTGATATAAGAGCTCTAAAATCTAAAAGGAAATCACCTAGAGATACATGGGCCATAGAAGGTAGCTAACAAATTCTAGTTGCCCTTCTCAAATCACAATCTTAACATACTGTGATTTTAGAGCTGTTAGTCACAAGCAAATGTTGTGTTTTGGTCAACTGTACTAAAATGCATTTAAATAGCAACTTCACAGTAAATTAAAACAGTCAACTTTTTACCCTCATTTCCTACCTAATGTCTTTCATGGTAATAACTTTTTTTTAATTGGTGTATAATTGCTTTACATTGTCATGGTAGTTTCTGCTGTACAACAATGTCAACCAGCTATATGTATACATGTCGTGCCTTCCTCTTGCGCCTCCCTCCCACCCCCCATCCCACCCTCTATGTCATCACAGAGCAGCAGGTGCGGGGCTCCCTGTGCTGCTCAGCAGCTTCCCACTAGCTATCTATTTTACATACGGTATATATATATGTCAGTCCTACTCTCCCAGTTTCATCTCACCCTCCCCTTCCCGCCCTGTGTCCACATGTTCATGGTGATAACTTTGAGTGTAACACTTTGACAATGAAGGGAAATGATCAGGTTATTGAAAGGCAGGTTAAGCTTTTTTTCTCCCTATAACACTGTCAAAAATGTCAGGTCTCATAGTTTGCCTATTGCAACCCCCAAAAACTTCAGGTCCATTATTAAATACAGTAAAATTTAAAGTAAAAAAATTCCCCAAACCTGCCCATACATCCATTTACATTTATGTTATGGGGACACACAATGTGTGAGTTTTTGAGTAAGACATCGGCTAGACATAGAGTTTTGAAACAGTCTTCAAATAATGGCTGGCACAGGGCTTTTTGTATGGCATAAACACCTAATGAATTGGTTGAGATCAACTGAAATCAGAGAACCAAGTCCTAGTCCTACAGGCAGTAGAAGGTTTGGGTTGATGAGACCATTACACATTTAAAGTTCAAAGAGAGATTTTGGGTGGATGTGTTAAGGTTGATTGGTGGAGCAAAGCTGCATGTTAGTAAACAAAGAAAAAAGAAAAGTTAATAACAACTGAAAAGTAAAATCAAAGGTTATGTCTTGACCTGAGCTTAACAGAGGCTGGGAGACTCAGCAATGATGTTTTTCACTTCATCCATAACACATGCTGTTCTTCTCTGGTCCTGAAAATAGCATGTGACCTATGAAGCATCCTATTAGCTGTTGCAGAAAAGCACATTTTCTTCTGAAAAGAAATCAGTTTAAGAATCAAAGAAACAAGTACAAACACAAAGCCAACACACTGGGGTCCACGTTGGGCACTCATTCAAAATGTCATGTCATTCAAACATGTCTCCCATTTTTAATGGTGCTTCACTTGGGTGAAGCACCCTGCTGCGTTGCATGCCATTAGATGCTTTAAAAATGTATAGCCAAGACACAGCTAAAATAAAAAACCCACCAAGCCAGCAGCTGAAGCACGGAAAGAAGAGGCCTCTGGGATTTTATTTCATCCAGAGCAACCGCCTTACAAGGTCATCTCCGACTTCTTACCCACCTGTGCTCCGTTCCCCCATTGTTAAAACAAGAGTGATCATTAGAAATGATTGAGGGCCTCAGGCTCTCATATTTATCTTCTTTACATTTAGGAGCCAGTTTTAGGAACTGAGACCAAGAGTTCTTATTGTCTTCTTTCCTTTTCTTTTACAACATGAACATCACTGGGAAGATATTCCCAAACATGTGCCTGTGGGTTTGCTGAGTTTCTTCAGTTGTGTCCAACTCTGAGACCCCATGGACCATAGTCCACCAGGCTCCTCTGTCCATGGGAGTGTCTCCAGGCGAGAATCCTGGAGAGGGTTGCCATGCCCTCCTCCAGGGGATCTTCCTGACCCAGGGCTCGAACCTGTGTCTCTTACATCTCCAGCATTGAGGGGCAGGTTTTTTTATTACTAGTGCCATCTGGGAAGCCCTCCCAAACATATACTTCTACCAAAATATGAGCCATGCTATTTCTATATTTTTCAGGAAAGCGATTGTTCAGAAAATTTCACATGAAAAGATGGTACAAAACTTTTCCCCCAAATATTTCAAATGGTGAATTTTCTTGTTCTGATCATTTTAGCTTTGTAGAAGGTCATATTAAATTGTATGTGCACATCAAATGGTATTATGTATCTTTAGGCAAGTACACAGGAATAACTGGTCCTTTGATTATTTTTCCCTGAAGTTTGAACATTTGCTCATGAAGCCTTTGCTATGTTTTTATTTTTTTATTGTTGACATTCAAATGGAATTGAACCAAGAATTTTCTGGTCGGAAGATGGATAAAGATAAAACTGATAGAAGCCAAAGGAGCTTGTGACAGTGTGTGACAATCTCCCAGTGTGGCTGCCTCCTCATCCCAGCTGTCCGGGTGATGTAATCAGAAACGAAGTGCATGTGATGACAAACGACTTGGGGTAAATGTAGCTCACAAGGGAGATGGCGCTTTTCTTCTCTTTTGCTTTCTCAAAAGATACTTTTGTCTTGAATTGCCTTAATTATTAGCTGACTCTCAGTAGTAAAAAGGAAACACAGACACACCTCTGCTCATCAAGTTTTGTTGGCAGAGCTAAGAGGTGGCCACATTAGGTTTGATTTGCCTAATCCCAGAACAACTACACATTAACATGTTTTACCCTGAATAACTGTATGTGACACGAAATATGAAAGAACATATTGGAGATGCAGGCAGTTCTTCCTAAAGTAAATGAAAATGGCAGCAGTTTCAAAAACTCTTGGAGGAGGCTGCATTTCATCCACAAGTTGATCTGTGCCACGGACAAAATCATCAGATGTCAAGAACAGAACTGTGGCCCAGGAGGCGAGCTGGAGACGGAGTCCAGAGCTGTTGGGCCGAAAAGATGCAGAATCTAAGGAGACATTAAAGATCTGTGAGCACCAGATGGACACATCAGGGGCTTGTGAGAGCTGCTAAGAGACCGTGTCAGAGTGACAGCATTTCAGCACATCAAAGGGACCACTGCACGGTGGACCCTGAGATGACCAGTGCTGAGGTCACAACACACACAGCGAATGGACATCATTTTCCAGCCTCAGTCCAAAGTGGGAAGCCCACCAAATAGCAGCAAACATCCCTCAATCAGACCAACAACCACTGAACAACATCCTCCCAGCATCCTAAGCAGCATACCCTTAAGATGACACAGTGGTATGGTTTGTGTAAGAGCAGGGCCACCTGACTGTCTTCTTGCAGCCAAGGCCCCTTTTCCCAGGCGAATCCCAGGTTCGGATGTGGAGAACCCACAGGATCAGGTTGTTAGTTATAAAGCTCTGTGAATAAGCTACTGATGACTAGATTTAATGGCAAGGCGACTCCTGCTTGACGACCAAACTCTAAGAGAACAAGGGATGCTCAGACTTGACTTCACAAATTAATCTTTTAGGACCATGTTTAAATGTTATTTTCCTCAGTACCAGGGATGAGGGTCAATGGTGAAGCATTAATTCTGGCACTAAATGATGCCTTACCTTTATTTAGCCCAACTTTTTCACTCAGAGGTCTCCTGTCCCAAGGGCTGCTGAGCTGTTCATCTCCTTCCCATCCACCTCTGATGTCCCTTTCTGACCTCAGAATGAGCATAAATCTTATATAATTGCCACCTTTGTGGCATTAGCAGTGTAGGATGGGAAGCTGAGGTAATGACCTTAGACGAGCAGTTTTCAGCAGGAGTTGGCATCAGAATCACCTGGAGGGCATCTGAAAGGTCGGTGCTGGGCTCCATTCAGGCCATGTCTGAGTTTGTACATCTGGGTGGGGCCGGATCATGTGTATTTCTCACAAATCCCAGGTAATGTTGACACCTCTGTCTTACAAGATCATCATCCAGACTATAGTTGTCTCCTGTACTCATCTCTCCGTTAGGTAAAAATAACATTCCAGAGCTGAGAAGACTGTAGAAAATAGGTAGTTCAAACATCTCCTTTTAGAGGAAACTGTGTCCCAGAAAGGTTAAAGGGTGTGACCAACACCACAACCCAGGGTGCCTAACATCCAGTTCAGAGATGCTTCATGGTATTATCCTCATGGCCTTTAATGTTTCAATGAACTTTAATCTTGCAATGTTCTCCTTAATTTATATTGGTTACATAAAACATTATGAGATGCTTTAAAAAAGAATATGATTCCTCCATGCTAAGCACCAAATTAAGGATCAAACTCTCATTTATAATGATAAGCTTTAATTTTTGAAGAGACATTCTTCATTTTTATATGAATTGGACTATTCTTGAGTATTCGTGTTAGTCACTTAGTTGTGTCTGACTCTTTTGACCCCAAGGACTGCAGCCGACCAGGCTCCCCTGTCCATGGCATTCTCCAGGCAAGAATACTGGAGTGGGTAGCCATTCTCCTCTCCAGGGGGTCTTCCCAACCCAGGGACAGAACCCAGGCTTCCTGCATTGCAGGCAGATTCTTTACCAACTGAGCCAGCAGGGAAGCCCTTTGAGTATTTAGTAGAGACCAAAACCTTTGAATTTGTTGGGTCTGCTGTAATAAGGTTTACAATTTTGTTTGTTTGTTTTTTGGTCAGTAGCCTGTATGTTCAATTTCAACATGACAAAAGCTAGTACCTTTCTGAATAAAACTCTGACACAACACATTTATCTCTCCCATTGTTGAAGTTCAAGTATATTTTTGTGACATCTCTGAGTCATTCTGTGTGTGTGTGAGATTGTGTGTGTGCGTGTATTTGTGTTTGTGCTGGTGAAGGTCTCAGAGGAGCCAGAGGGACACGGCAATGCTGTCTCTTTTGTGGCATCATTTTCATTTTGCAGCTGACTGTTCCTGACAGACATTATTTCAATGCTATTTCAATTTTTCCAAGACAGAGATCATTCTTTGGTTGTATTTGCAAATAGAATTTGAGCAAGATGTGGTAGTGAACAATGGATCACTTATAATTACAAATTCTAATTGCAGGGGAAAATGTCTAATGACCATCACTGACCTGAAACCAAGGTACACATAGGGACAGTCTTCCATGTGTCGTATTCCAGATGACTGAGAAAGACATCCAGGGAGCTATTCTTGGGAAGATATGGGTTTTCAAGGAAAAAGTTTGAAATCATGAATTTTTGTTTGGTTTTACTGTTTTGGGCTTTGTTATTCTCATCGCCAATCCTCTAAAGATGGATCTGTCTCCACTATAACAGAGTGATAGGACACAAGCATCTTGTCATGCTAGGTGAAAAGCTGGGACAGGAGATGTGAGAAATGCAGGCAGCAGGAGCTCTTCAGAAAACACCTCTCCTGGAATGGCGGAAGGTGTTTCGTCCAAGATCTTAATATTTCCTTAGAGTTGCCAATTATTTTCAGTCCATCCAAACCACTAGCATCCTTAGGTGCCTGGCAGCTGTGAATAATATTCCTTGGAGGTTGCCTAGAGTTACAGGGACTCAGATGCCAATTCCTGAAGCTGCCTTTCCCACACACAAAATTTTTTAAAAAGCAGTATATGCACTTCACATGCTTTGTGATGCTACGGATTTTTACATTTGGGCTTCTAAGAGACAGAGGGCTGCGAACATTCTTCTTTACAGTGGAACTTCAATGTGCAATTCACTGTGAACGACCTTGACCGCCAAAGACAAAATCTAGAGTCAGTTAGATTTCACATCTCTGAAATTGTTGGTGGGAATGCAGCTCTGAAATAATGGAAAGAACCTAGAGATATCATCTGGTTACAGACACCTTAGCTTATGAAAATGGTATTTAAATAATCTGGGGCAAATGTCCATTTTCCTTTCGAAAGATTATAAAAAGAATCGGTTCTGAGTTAGCTCTCTTTTAATAACTAACAAAATTAATATATTAGATGCACGTTGACCCTTGCCCCAGGAAGCTTATCACTTAGAAGGAGAATCAGCCAGGTAAGTAACTATTAGGTACTGGTAATAATTTAAATAAATAGCCTAGTATAAATAAAGTAAAAATGCTGTGGAAGAACAGAGGTGAGGTGATTAAATTTACCCAGGCACCACTGGAGGAAGTTGTTAAAAGAAAGGTAGCATTTAAGCTGAATCTTTAAGGATGAAACTTTCTTTGGTAGGTAAGGAGAGTTCTGGGATAGCCACCAAGAGCTCGGAATGTGCACAAATATGTCTGGGAAAATGGTGAATGTAAGCAGAGTGAAGAACTAAGGAGGGTGAAGAAGTGAGACTATATGTTTTGGAAAGTCCAGGTGGAACAAGACTTTGAATTCTATGTTAAAGAATCTGAAATATATTCTTCGGCAATTTCAGCCCATTGAAGGTTTTAGGCGTAGGCACACCTTTGTTTTGTGTGCTAAGTTGCTCCAGCCATGTCTGACTCTTTGTAACCCCATCAACTGTAGCCTGCCAGGCTCCTCTGTCCATCAAATTCTCCATGCAAGAATACTGGAGTGGGTTGCCATGCCCTCCTCCAAGGCATCTTTCCAACCCAGGGATCAAACCCACGTCTCTTATATCTCCTCTATTGGCAGGCAGCTTCTTTACCAATAGCGCCACATGGAGTTCAGTGCCAAGAGGCTCCTTGAACCCACCTTTTACTTCTGGCTCTCTTTCTACTATCCTTCCATGTGGCTCCCCACTGTTCCATGAGCCCACCAAGCCTGCTCCAACTCTGGGTCTTTGAACTTGCTATTCCTTCTTTCAGGACATCTCTTTCCCCAGGTATTCACACGACCTCCTTCTTATTCTGTCTTATCTTTCATTTCTCTTTGCAAATGCCACTTGGTCAGTCACGCTTCCCTTTTTGAGTCTAACAGAGAGAATCACCTCACTTGGATTCCCAACTTTCCTCACTCAGATTCCCAACTTTCCTCTTTGCTACATTTTTTCTCTAGGACATGTCACCATGGAGCACACATTATACAGCACCTCCCTCCTCCACTCAACAAGAGGGCAAGGATTCTTCTTTCGTTTCCTGCTTTACTTACTGTCTAGCACACAGCTTGGAGCACACAGGAGGCTCAAGAATACTTGTTAAGTGAGTGGAGAAAAGATAGAGAAGGATCATGGCTTAGTCTGCTCCATATTTGTTAGCTGCCACAACAAATACTAAAGACCAAGCAGCTGAAAAAAACAGAAATGAATTTCCTCACAATTCTGGGGGTCTGAGATGTGGGTGCCCACCTCCGCAGGCTCCGGTGAGAGCTCTCTGCCAGGCTGTCCTCTTGAAGTGTCTTCATGGGACAGGGAGACAGAGAGAGGAAGCAGCTCTCTCATGTCTCCTACAAGGACCCTAATTTACTCTCTTGACGTCCTGTAAAGTGTAAAGCTAGTTCTTACAAGGGCCCCGCCTCCAAATACCATCACCTGGGTGTTGGGGCTTCAGGGTATGAATCTGGTGGGGACACAAGCATTCAGTCCACAACAGAGCAATTAGAGAATAAAGAGGGGAAATGAATGGGGTGCTTTCTGATTTCAAGGGAGGAAGTACTTCTTGGCAGGGATTAGCTGCCCCTTCCCGCCTCCACCTCAGCCCCCAACAATCCCTGCCACTGACAGTCCCAGAGGGAAAGTGGGAATGACTACAACAAAAGGATGATTGTAACAGGTCAGAAATTAAAATGCCTTTTAGATGGAGTAAAGATGGGCCTGTAATGAAGGAGGCATAGAGGGCAAACTGGAAATAAATAGAGGTCACAGAGACAAAGGGCTTGCCTGGTGTGGCTCAGTGGTAAAGAATCTGCCTGCTAATGCAGGAGACAGGGATTTGATCTCTGGGTCGGGAAGATCCCCTGGAGAAGGAAATGGCAACAAAGTCCTGTATTCTTGCCTGGGAAATCCCATGGACAGAGGAGCCTTGTGGCCTACAGTCCTTGGGGTCAGAGAGAGTCAGACATGACTTAGTGACTAAACAACAACAATGGAGACAAAATCCCTACACTGTTCAAACACCACTGCTTTGAAAGGAGGAGAGACAGGAAGGCAAAGAAGAGAAGAAACTCTGTGCAGGAACGCACTGCTGCAAGGCCTGGACAGGCTTCCTTCACCAGCGTGAACCAGATGGAGAGCATAGCCCTAGGCATGATTCCTGGTGTGGGAGCTGAGGCTGCAGGCAGGGGGTCTGTAGAAGGTCCCTCAGGACCAGTGAGAACCTGTGCAAAGGTCAGAAATGAGTGTACAGACTAGAGAGAATTCTGTTTCCTCAGAAGCATCCATATTGAACAAAAACTAGCCCAGCTGTGCTTCCCTCTTCATGGGAAAATATGGAAAAACAGTAAAAACCTATAAAACTATATAACTTTGTAAGTATAAAAAGGCAACTGGGTCAAAATAAAGGGGCCATCTATCTATCAATATACAAGAGGAATTCAGTTCTCTGAAAGAGACATACTGAATAGAGCAGAAAATATAGATTAATTCGAAGGCAAGTTCTGAAGAAAATTGCAAAAATATATCAATTCCACTACTTTGTTATCTTAAGGGGAAAAAAATATATTTAAGATTTGGAAGAGAAGACAAACAAGATGGTGAAACTGTGAAATGGGAGAGATACCACCACAGGAAAAAAAAAAAGATAGATGGAAGAAATGATTATGAATGTAGATGATACCAAGAATTTGCAAGATAAAGATAGTGTATGAGAGACATGGGAAATAAAACAGATCCAATCTATGCGACAAAGAATTTATGGAATTACAAAAATGTCATTTTTAAAAGAATGGAAGGAATAAAAAAAATAAGTAAACAGATGCATATGCATACACAGTAGAGAGATGAATTGCTTGTGGCTCCTAGGGAACCATGACACAGCCCCTCCACATACCCATACCGCAGCGCTCCAGCTGCCACCGTATTGCCTTTTGACCTCCACTTTCTTGGGAGACTTTCTCTAGCCACTCATCTCAGAGTCTCTAACTCTCATTCCTTCTTCTCCAGGAACTGTATTTTATTCCTGGGATGTTCAAATATGCACAGAATCTCCGATGAAATAAGACAGAAGATATGTAATGTTTTATTACCCTAGATTTATTACTTACATGTTAAACTAAAAATTAAGAGCTGTAGGTGGGCTTGTTTTACAAAAAAATATATGCAACCAATGCTAGCATTCATTCAATGTTTAGAATAGTGATCCTGACTTTATACAGAACTAGAAACCTGCTCTTTGTCTAATGAAAATGACTTGGAGACATTAATGGGACTCCATTTCCTTCAGCCTGCAGGAAGATGAGTAGGGAAGCTTGATCATGGTGTTCAAACTATTTCTGGACTTCATCACTTTTATTTTCTAAGTTTCACTTTGGGCCACCTGTCTGACTTGAGTAACTTTTAGACCTTGAAAAATGATATCGTGATCCTTGGAGTAGAAACCATGACAGAAATGAGAGCAACTGGTAATTCTCAAATTCACAAGGAAGGTAACGTTTCAGGGTCATCCTGGACTTTGAGCACAGATGTCACCTTGACCTCTGATAGCTAGCAACAGCCCCTCACCTAGCTCAGGGAAGAAGACCTGTAGAATCCAGCTGCTGCCTGTCCCTGTGATGATACTGGCATGGTCTGGAGCCACTAACGCCATCACATCGTCTGCATTCCTTGTTTATCAAATGAGCTGTATCAAGGGCCCAGATAGTTTATATTTATGGATCCTGTTGGAGAAGGAAATGGCAAATCACTCCAGTCTTCCTGCCTAGAGAATCCCGTGGACAGAGCCTGGTGGGCTGCTGTCCATAGGGTCGCACAGAGTCGGACATGACTGCAGCAACTTAGCATGCATGCATGCATTAGAGAAGGAAACGGCAACCCACTCCAGTGTTCTTGCCTGGAGAATCCCAGGGACGGAGGAGCCTGGTGGGCTGCCGTCTATGGGGTCGCACAGAGTCGGACATGACTGAAGCGACGCAGCAGCAGCAGCAGCGTGGATCCTGTTATAACAGTAGTAAGTCTCTGATAAAACAAAACCATGATGGACAGCAGAACGCTCAGACGTACACCTGAGCGCATGATGTGCACAAAGACCGCTCCCTCAGCACTTCCTGGAATGGCTCACGCAGCCCGGCGCAGCCTGCCCGGCAAACCGAGCCCAGCACGGCTGGTTTCTGTTGAACGCCACTCTACCTCGACACAGGCGGTCTCTGTAACGTGCAGAGGGAGTCCCGTGGGCACCCTCACAGTCACTTCTTCATTAAGAGAGATTCTTGTTGAGGTAAATATATTCATATTTACTGCACATTCTGTGAAACAGATATTTGTGCAATTTTAGTATAATAGTCTGTGGTTTTGTTATTCTCAGATTCTCCCTTTTTGTTGTTTTTTGTCGCTAAGTCAGGTCTGACTCTTCTGTGACCCCATAGGCTGTAGCCCTCCAGGCTCCTCTGTCCATGGAATTTCCCAGGCAAGGATACTGGAGTGGGTATCCTTCTCCAGGGGATATTCCCAACCCAGGAATCGAAGCCTCATCACCTGCATTGCAGGCAGATTCTTGAACAGACAGCCACCTAGGAAGCCCATTTTCCCTTTAAATCCTGTACAAAAGAGAAGTGGATAACGCAGTGAACTTTTCTTAAGACTCCCAAGCTGTATATATCAAAGGGAAAGCGAAGTGCAAGTCTCCACCCAGGAAATGTTAAGTCTTCACAGAATCTGTTACATAGTAAATGTATATACTGAGTCAGGGAACAGGTGAAGTACATGGGATCAGAGGAATCATGCTGACACAATGTCCTTCTATATAGCTTTATTACAAAGAACATAAATGTGGTTAACAGTAGCTTTTCTCTTTGGACTTCATTGCAGCATTATCCCTGATAACTAGCACACATTTTATTTCCAACATAACCCTTTAGGTTTCTAAAATAGTCAAGGGCGCTAATCGCTTGACCTCCATGGACTGTAGCCCACCCGGCTCTTCTGTTGTGGGATTTCCCATGCAAGAATACTGGAGTGGGTGGCTGTTTCCAACCCTGATATCAAACCCACATTTCTGGTGTCTTCTATTAGGCAGACAGATTCTTTACCACTGAGCCACCTGGGAAGGTCATAATTACAGGGATTTCCTCCTAAACTAGTATAAAAAAATTAAAGAACTGTTTTATCCAAACAAAATAAAAAACACTTAAGAACATCCCTCCATCTCCTACCAACAAAAAATGATGAAGACAAAGACAAGGATAGAAGAAACTAAAAAGAACAAAGCAAAAATTGCTTTTCTATTTTCATCTAGGGTACTATATCTTTTGACCTCTGGTTTCCTGGAATATACAGGTGAAATCAAACAGCTGTCTGGATTGAATCCTCTTAACATTTCCTAAATTTTGATCTGCAGAACTAAAATGCAGCTTGAAACATTAATAGGTGTGTTGTGAGAAAGGATGTTCCACGTCCCAGTACATTTGGAAATGCTTTTTGCTATTTCTCCTCTTGGAGACAGTTCAGTTCAGTCACTCAGTTGTGCCTGACTCTTTGAGACCCCATGGACTGCAGCACACCAGGCTTCCCTGACCATCACCAACTCCCAGAGCTTACTCAAACTCACGACCATTGAGTCGGTGATGCCATTCAACCGTCTCATCCTCTGTTGTGCCCTTCTTCTCCTGCCCTCAATCTTTCCCAGCATCAGAGTCTTTTCCAATGAGTCAGTTCTTCACATCAGGTGGCCAATGTATTGGAGCTTCAGCTTCAGTATCAGTCCTTCCAAGGAATATTTAGGACTGATTTCCTTTAGGATTGACTGGTTAGATCTTACAGTCCAAGGAACTCTCAAGAGTCTTCTCTAACACCATAGTTCAAAAGCACCAATTTTTCAGCTCTCAGCTTTCTTTATAATCCAACTCTCACATTCATTCATGACTACTGGAAAAACCATAGCTTTGACTAGATGGACATTGCTGGCAAAGTAATGTCTCTGCTTTTTAATATGCTGTCTAGCTTTTCTTCCAAGGAGCAAGCATCTTTTAATTCCATGGCTGCAGTCACCATCTGCAGTGATTTTGGAGCCCAGGAAAATAAAGTCTCTCACTGTTTCCATTGTTTTCCCATCTATTTGCCATGAAATGATGGGACCAGATGCCATGATCTTGGTTTTCTGAATGTTGAATTTTAAGCCAACTTTTTCACTCTCCTCTTTCACTCTCATCAAGAAGTGCTTTAGTTCTTCTTTGCTTTCTGCCATAAGGGTGGTGTCATCTGCGTATCTGAGGTTATTGATATTTCTCCTGGCAACCTTGATTCCAGCTTGTGCTTCATCCAGGCTGACATTTCGCATGATGTACTCTGCAAATAAGTTAAATAAGCACGATGACAATATACAGCCTTGACGGACTCCTTTCCCGATTTGGAACCAGTCTGTTGTTCCATGTCCAGTTCTAATTGTTGCTTCTTGACCTGCATACCGATTTCTCAGGAGGCAGGTCAGGTGGTCTGGTATTCCCATCTCTTTCAGAATTTTCCACATTTTTTGTGATCCACACAGTCTAAGGTTTTGGCACAGTCAATAAAGCAAAAGTAGATGTTATTTTGGAATTCTCTCTCTTGTTTGATGATCCATCAGATATTGACAATTTGATCTCTGGTTGCTCTGCCTTTTCTAAATCCAGCTTGAATATCTGGAAGTTCACGTTCACGTTCTGTTGAAGCCTGGCTGGGAGAATTTTGAGCATTACTTTGCTAGTGTGTGAGATGAGAGCAATTGTGTGATAATTTGAACATTCTTTGGCATTGCCTTTCTTTGGGATTGGAATGAAAACTGACCTTTTCCAGTCCTGTGGCCACTTCTGAGTTTTCCAGATTTGCTGGCATATTGAGTGTAGCACTTTCACACCATTATCTTTAAGGATTTGAAATAGCTCAACTGGAATTCTATCTGAGATGTCCTGGAGAAATATATTTTTGTCTGTTGAACTCAGATTTACCAACTTGTATTTTACCATGGAAACACATTCTCTCTTTATATAGAAGGTCTAGCTTACATGAGTGAGTACAAATCTGATTGAAAGGAGGGAAACTTAGATTTCTTTAAACCATTGCTTATTATTTCTACATGTCTTAAAATTGCCGACTAGATAACAATAAAATAACCACACATGACCAATTCCCTTACACTAGGAATGTTCCTTATCTGCTTATTTATGTCAAACTCAGTGCTGAAGTAATGATTTCATGACAGTCAACCTTTTTGTGCTGCAGTGCTGCTTTAGTTTAAAGACAAGTATTTTTTTTTCCTAATAACATCTCTAGTGGCATTTTTATTTTTCCTGTGCATCCCTGGTTCCCAGAATATGACCTCCATCTCTTTCTGTCTTTTGATGATTATGGGCATGAAGAGACTTAGATAAGGAGGGGAAAAGATAATTGTCCCGGGCCACAGAAATAAGGAGTGACTAAGTATATAAAAAAGATTATACATCTTGAAATGTAGTTTCCCCTGGTGCAATCATGACTGCTGCCTTAACCATCCCATGAGGTAAGGGGGCTCTCTGATTTCTGAAACTAGTTATTAACAAAACAAAGCTCAAAGAAAAAAAAATTTTAAATAACCCTATCCCTCCCACATTACTCTATTCCTGGCTAAATATATTTGACACTATCAATTTGCATTCATTATATTTGATTTTTCTACCTGAACCCAGTCATGCAGATGTTGCCTACTTAAGAACTTTGTCTATGCCCATAGTCGCGCTGTAGCCTGGGGTGACTTGTGTTCTGAAAATGTCAACACACCTAAAATCACATTGACTGTATTATGCACAAATACCACACAGACAAAATACCAAGAGAGAGGAATATCTTGAGAATGGTTGATGAGTTTTGCTTATTTCTCATTTGTTCATATATGTTAATGTTTTGTTTCGAATGTAAGATTGTGTTGGAAAAAGAGGTCTACATGTTTCAAAGCTCAACATTTAAGGAGATTAGATATTGGGGGATGCTTTTTGCTTCCTTATGAGGAAAACTGAATATTTCCAACCTCCATTACTTAATAAATATTTCTCTGGCACATGATTGGTCTTTTTTTTTTAAATTAGTGTAAATAAGTTAGCAAATACCCTATGAGGTGCTGTCCAAGCAAAAGCTGGAGATTCTTCACATTACATATTATGGAGGATGCGGAATGAGACTGGTTGGCTAAGAGAGGTGAGAGTCATCACGGTAGTGGAATTCTTTTCCTCTGAGGCAAAGCGACGTAGGTTTTGAGGATATTTGCCTTAAGGCTTCCCAATCTCTCCTTTTATTCATCACCTACACTGGAAGTGTGTCCCCTTCTCAGGAAATCATGATTCCTACATTTTTCCTACATTTCTGCTTCAATCCTACACAGAAGTGGCTCTTGGCTGGTTTATCAATAGTCATTTATTTGCTTGTAAGAACTAGTGACTTCATAGCCCATGCCTCTCAGGCAAATTTTTCTTTTTTTCTTGTTTTGCTGGCTTTTGCTCTGGGAGATTGGGTCTTCTGAAGCTCTTATCTGAGTTTTCTGGTTTTCCCAGATTACTGCTAACTAAACCTGTAGACTTGGGCTTCCCTGGTGGTTCAGTGGTTAAAAAACCTGCCTACCAACGCAGGAGATGCAAAAGATGTTGGTTCAATCCCTGGGTTGGGATGAACCCCTGGGGTAGGAAATGGTATCCAATCCAGTATTCTTGCTTGGAAAATTCCATGGACAGAGGAGCCTGGAGGGCTACAGTCAATGGGGTTGCAAAGAGTCGGACAAGACTGAGCATGCGAATCTATGTACCTAGTCCAGGGAAAGTTGAGCAGCTTCAAGAGACGAACTCAAGTATTTTCAGTCAGCCTGGAGAGTAAAGGCTTACCAGTCACCTTGAATGTTAGAAATCCAGCCCAGCCTGCAATTCCAGGAAAACCAAGAAAAACAGAAATAAAAACAAATAAAAATAAACCTGAACACTTGGATTCATTGGCAGAGTGTCTGGCATTGAGAAAAGAGTTGTGAACAAAAGGAAAAATGCACAACCAAACTTTAAAACTGCTCCAAATCTTTCCAAATAGTTTCATTAAGAAAATAGATGTGGCACTCATATAAACATATGCATGGCACTTCAAAATAACTGAGTCAAATTGATTCACCATAATGAAGTAAAATGACCCTCCTAGACTATTTCCAATTAAAAAATTCCATGTATTTTGATGGGTTACTTTTTAGATATTTCTTACCTTTAAAAGAAACAACCCTATTTAGTTGCCAAGCATATGACATTAATTAGCTACCCCTTATGTAGAAATTCTGCTTTTTTTAGATCTCCCAAATAGTGACCCATGTTTTAAATAGTTTACTCTCTGAGTTCCAGGATTTCTATCATTTTTTGTTGTTCAGTCACTAAGTCAAGTCTAATTCTCTGAGACCCCATGAACTGTTGTATGCCAACTTCCCTGTCCTTCACCATCTCTGAGAGTTTGCTTTAACTCATGTCCATTGAGTCGATGACGCCATCCAACTATTTCATCCTCTGTCATCCCCTTCTCCTCCTGCCTTCAATCTTTTCCAGCAGCGGTGTCTTTTCCAATGAGTCAGCTCTTCACATCAAGTGGCCAAAGTATGTGAGCTTCAGCTTCAGCATAAGTCCTTCCAATGAATATTCAGGCTTGATCTCCTTTAGGTATGACTGGTTTGATCTCTTTGCCATCCAAGGGACCCTCAAGAGTCTTCTCCAGCACCACAATTTGAAAGCATCAATTCTTCAGCGCCCAGCCTTCTTTATGGTCCAAACTTCACATCTGTACATGATACTGGAAAAACAATAGCTTTGACTATATGGACCTTTGGCTGCAAAGTGATTCCTATAATGGCCATACTTCTATATCCCTTAGGGAAAGAAGAACAAGAAAAAGGTCTGAAAGGTGAAGTTCTAGATGTCGAGGAGAAAGAAATCAACTAGTCATTTCCAAATCAGTGAGATGAGAATGATCTTAAGAACAGCAGTGTAAATCTCTGGATTAGTTTCCAAGTTCTTGTGGTTGGAATCTTTAAAAGTAGCAAGGGGAATTGAAAGATAATTGATCAAAAGGAAGGAATGAGAGCCCAGTTCCCTACGTGGCTGGGTCATTAAATATGTAGAAGCATCAGGCTGACGTGGATTATATGTAGAAGTACCGGGCTGAAGTGAATGCCTGTGATTTCTGTACTTAGTCAATTGTGAATCCCCAGCAACTGACACCTGAAAATGAGGAGGAAAACAAAGACTTGTGAAATGCCCAAGTCAGTCCTGAAATGCCATGCTGCCCTTGGAACTGCTCATGAACCCTTCTAGACAGAAAAGCCCATCATTTAAAAGAGCATTACTTTACAATGGAGTCTATTCAACTCTCCGCAGCAGGGTAAAGAACACAATATTAGCACCATATCACTTTTTCCCATTGTCTATGAAACATTTGAAGTGGAAATGGCTTCTTTCAACACCAAGGGGCCATGTGGGAAGTGACCTGCTCAGCAGATGAGTTGACAGGCACGGTGGGGAATTTCATTACACCTTAGTATTTGAGTGGCAGAAACAGCTCATTCTAGGCCCTCCCTAACCTCTGGCAAGAGCTTGGAATTGAGTCTGTAAATGTTAATCAATATTTCGGGCCTATTAAGTAAAGAAAGGTACTGTGAAAATCAAAGGACTAATGGCCAGTTGGGCTCTGTGAAGGTCTGTTCAGCTGTCAAAAGCATAATATCCAGCAAGAGAGAATATACTTTAACAAAATTCTTTCAAATTTATATAAAACATAATGTCTTTGTTCTACCAAAATACATATAATATCAGTGCCTTAGAATATTCAAACAAGTTAAATGGGAATATACACATCTTTCCAAAATCAGTGGAAACTAATATCTTTTAAGTATAAAATACTGTCTAGACGTAACTTTTTAATCATTTAAAATTTTAGCAAAGAAGCCATAGTATTCATATTATACTACTGCTCCCCCAAACAACAACAACATCCAGGTATATGTGAGAGTTTAATGTAAAACACAAAAGCATTAAAGGAAAATATATTCCTGAAGTTGGGGATGCTTTCTTAATGCAGATATAAAATTGAATCCATGAAGAAGGAACAAATAGTGAATAAATAAAAATCAGAAAGAAATTTCAGAAAAAAGTTGTTATGACACTAAAATCATGCATTATTACAAAAGAAAATATTTATAAATTTTGGGACAAATTAAACCCAAAGATATATAAGCAGTTCTAATAAATCAAAAAGAAATACAATTACCTTTAAGTTAGAAAAAAGGCAAAGAAGTAAGCAATTAGGTCATATAGAGAAATAAATATATACACATAAGAAATTACCTCCTCAAAAAAAAAAAGAAATTACCTCCTCATAAACAATTTGAAATTTATTTTAACAAAGAATATCACTTATACTAATTAAACAAATATAGATAACTGGTAATATCCATTATTGGCAAGGATATGAAGAAACAAATATTCATAAATATTGATGCAAATGTAATTGACATTGACCTGGAGGACCACTGGAATTTAAAATGCCCATAATTTTCCTATTAACAATTTCACTCCTAGGAATCAATCTGCATACAAATGAAAAAAATTTAAAAAATTAAAGAAATATTTATTGAATGGAAACTATGTGCTAGGCATGTTTCTAGAGAAGATGGATACAGAAGAGATAAAGCAGAAATAAAACAGAAAAGAATCTCTGTTTCTGCCTAGATGGAGTAGACAGTAAACAAGGAAAATAAGACATTAGTATGTACATTAGTACATTAGTATATACATTAGTGTTACATACAATACATAAAGTAGTAAGTGCTCAGGAGAAAAATAAGGATGCGGGTACTGAGGTTACACATGACTGGGCACGTGTGTCACAGTTTCAGGGAGGATGGCCAAGGAAGGCCTCACTGTGACACCATTTGAGAAAAGTTTCCAGAAGAGAAAAAAAAAGCTATGTAGAGAACAGATGACTGAGCATTCCAGATGGAAAGCCTGAAGGGTAAAGATGTCCGCAGTGATGAGTGAACATCAAAAAACACCAGTGCAGCTGAGTGAGGAGAAGGAAAGAGGAAGTGAGGTCAGAGAGAAAACAAAAGTTCAGACAATGCAGGACTTCCAGCTACCCTCTAGGTGACATGGAAAGTCCACGCTTAAAGAAGACTCTTGCAAAGAAATCTGACTACTGCATTACAGAGGCCTGGTGGGGCATGGGCAGGCTTGGGGAGACCAGTTAGCAGGATTATACAGTATCTTTGCATATCTATTGCAACACTGTAGCAGAGAAAGGGAAAAAAAACCTAAACTCATCATTACTCTCTTACAGACTTAGCTGAATTATATTTCTATAGAATATTATATAGCCATTAAAAAGAATGAGGTAAGCTTACTAAATCCCCAAGACACATTATTGAAAAACAAAAGGTATGTTTCCATAGATTTCATTTATGCAAAACAAAACAAAAAGACCCCAAATATAAAAAGCAACTGTGTCAATCTGCACATTAGTCAGGAAAAACTTTCTAGTTACATATATAACCAAAGAGTGGGGTAGGGGTGTGGGGGTGGTAAGAGAGTGGCCTTTTACACATTCCATTCTATACACAGTCACAATTCCTGGATCTTATACAAACATTTATTATTATTGTGTAATTTTAAATATCATACCTTTTAAAGAAGGGAATAAAGGAAATTGTGAATGCAACATATCTTTCCAAGTATGACTGTTACAAATGTGCTATTTGCATTGTACCCTTGAAATAATCTGTTTGTCCCATGACAGGGGAAATATTCTTAAAAACTTGTTCTCTTTATATATATATATATATACATATATATATATATATATATATATATATATGTATATATATATATAAAATTTGGCTACTAAAAAGGTATGCTAAAGGAAAAAAGTAATCTCTAAAGGGACCAAAATTCTAAATGTAATGGATTTGGGGTACCCTTGTATATGTTCTAAATTGCTAATAGATAACCAGAACAGAAAGAGAATATTTCAGGCAGCATGTTTCTTTAAACAGATGGGTAACTACAATCTAGGTCAACTTTCTAGGTGTGTGTGTGTCTGTGTGTGTATGTGTGTTTAAAAGGAAATAATTTTAGTACTTCAACTTGGCTAAGAGAAAAAAAAAATGTGAAGGAATATGAAGGCTGCACATTAAGAGTCAACTTCTCTTGAGTGGGAACTTCCAAAAGCATAAGTACATTCTCCACTTGAACAGAGGAAAATCCGAAGTGACAATTCAGCTCAGCATTTGGCATCACCTTTTAGACATTTCAAATTTGAAATGTCTGGTTTGAAAACTGGTTAAGCATTCAGGGGGAACAGAAATTATAAGTTTTCTGTCTCACACTTTGGAAGAATAAATAGAAGCTGGATTCAAAATTCAAAAGACAAAAATAGCATATTAAAATTATTAGGATAAGATGTATGTGAATATTTATGTAATTTCCATGTGGGAAAAATGTTTCTTAGCTTGGCACCCAAATCAGAGGCTTAAAAAGGACAATATGGATAGCCTTGATTAAATGACATTTTAGAATTCATACAATATAAACAGTAAATGATAAAAAGATTTTAGAAAGTAATATGAATAAATAAAAAACAAGTAGCTCATATATTTCTTGAAAAGTCTTCACCTTACTGGACACTTTTCTTCCCTTGAATTTTCAGACACCGCACACTCTTGTTTTTTCCCCCATATCTCTGGCAATGTGCCCTGTCTCCTTTGTTGGCTTCATAACCACTACTTGGCTGTAAAATGTGGGAATTTATTTAGGCTCAAGCCTGAGTCCTTTTTCTCTTCATACTTTAAATTCTCTCTCTAGGCCAATTCCGTTTCATGGCAACCAACTTCCAGGTGACTCAAAAAGTACACATTCAATCTCTGAACATGCAGAACTCTTGATTGGTAAATCAAAACTGCATGCTAAATATCTGTATCTGAACATCTCAAAGACATTGAAACACCTCAATCAAAACTAAATTTCACTATTACCTATTTCAATGCATGACACCTCCAACCATCTACTTAGGAGAGCCAGAGATACAGGAATCATCCTTGTTTCTGTCTTCTTTTTACCACCCATGTCAAATCCATCACAAAGTCCTATGGTTAAAGGATGAGTCACAAAACCTAATATTTACTTTTCTATTTTCCTCAGTATGACCATAATCCAAGCTACCTTTTAGCCCTTACCTAGAGCATTACAACCTAGCTTTTGGATTTCTAGTACTTCCATTCATTAACCAAGCATCACATCAACCTCCAGCTCAAAACACATTAGTACTTCCCATTGCTTTTGTTTGTTTATTTTTGGCTGTGCCATGCAGCACGTGGGATCTTAGTTCCCTCTCTCAGTAATCGAACCCATACCCCCTTCATCAGAAATGCCAAGTGTTTGCTAGTGGGCAGCCAGGGAAGTCCTTCTCCCACTGCTTTTAGAATTAAGAACTGATTTCTGAACATACCCACTGAAGCTTTAAGTGGTCTGGTTCCTATTAAACCTCAAGCCACATTATGTTTTCTCTACACCAACTACTACCTGAGTATAATTTCTAGACCAGCATAGGTTATCACTTGGGAACTTGTTAGAATACAAATTATCAAGCTCCACCCTGAAACTACTAAATCAGAAACTCTGGTAGAGGTGGGGACTTCCCTGGTAGTCCGGTGGCTAAGACTCTATTCTCCCAACACGGAGGCCAGAGTTCAATCCCTGGTCAGGGAACTAGACCCCACATGCTGAAATGAAGACCCAGTGCAGCCAAATATATATATAAGATTTTTCTTAAGGAAACTCTGGTGGAGGAGTTGGGGGATCAACAGTGTATATGTGGGTAATTTTATTTAAAACATTTTAACCAACACAATATTGTAAAGAAAATTTCTCCCAATAGAAATAAATTTTAAAAATTTTATTGGAGTAAAGTTACTTTGCAATGTTGTGTTCATTTCTACTGTATGGCAAAGTGAATCAGCTATATGTCTACATATATGCCCTCTTTTTTTTGGATTTCCATCCCAACACTGTACTTAAACTAGCTCTCCAGGAAATTCTGATGCATGGCAGTTTGACAACCGCTTCAGATGCCTGTATTCCTCCTGCAGTGGACTTTTTTTCCTCCTGGAATTGGTCATGCTCTCTTGTACCCCCATTTTTCACATGGTCTCTCCTCTGACAGTCTTTTTCTCTGCCCTGTACAATAGCCATCTCCTGTTCTTCCAGATCATAGCACTTTTATCCTTTCCCACTAGGGAAATGCTCCTTTTTTATTATTTCATAGCATTTGTCTCTTTTGCATGACATTCATGACACTTTTAATGTTAGGTACATTTTTAGGTGATTGTGTGGTTATTTTTTGTCTCTCCCAACAGAATGTGAGCTAGCGATAGCCAGAGAGGGTTTGCTCACCATTGTACCCAGAGCATTTGCTACATCACTTGACACAAACTGAAATATTAACTAATACTTTAAATGAATGAATACTGGTGTATTGGTTGACATACCTATGAACTTATGTGTTCTTGGTATTATTTTTCAGATGACTGGGTTATTATCTTTATTGTTGCTGTTGTTGAGTTGCTCAGTTGTGTCTGACTCATTGCAGCCCCATGGACTGTAGCATTCCAGTTTTTCCTGTCCTTCACCATCTCCAGGAGCTCACTCAAACTCATGTCCATCGAGTTGCTGATGCCATCCAAGCATCTCATCCTCTGTCATCCCCTTCTCCTCCTGCCTTCCATCTTTCCCAGTGTCAGGGTCTTTTCCAATGAGTCGGCTCTCTGCATCAGGTGGTCAAAGTATTGGAGCTTCACTTCAGCATTAGTCCTTTCAATGAATATTCATGATTGATTTCCTTTAGGATTGACTGGTTTGATTTCATTGCAGCCCAAGGGACTCTCAAGTGAATGTGAAAATGAGTGAGTCATGTCCGACTCTTTGCGACCCCATGGACTGTAGAGTCCATGGAATTCTCCAGGTCAGAGTACTGGAGTGGGTGGCTTTCCTTCTCCAGGGATCTTCCCAACCCAGGGATTGGACCCAGGTCTCATGCATTGTGGGCGTCAATTCTTTGGTGCTCAGCCTTTTTTACGGTCCAACTCTCACATCCTTCTGGACTATTGGACTCACATGCCTACTAGAAAAACCATCGCTTTGACTAGAACTTTTGTTGGTAAATCAGTATCTCTGCTTTCTAATATGCTGTCTAGGTATGTCACTGCTTTGCTTCCAAGGAGCAAGCATCTTTTAATTTCCTGACTGACACCCTGCCTCCAACTTGCACATAGTGGATTGTGGGATTTCTCATTCTCCAGAATCATGTGATCCAATTCCTTATAATAAATTTCATTCTATAGTACACATATCCTATCAGTTCTATTTCTTTGCAGAATCCTAACTCCCTCCACAGTTTTAATTTAATTTTTATGAAATGATTATCAGCTATATATTTTTCAGCTGAAGTTATTGTCTTCTCAGTGGTCATTAAAAGTTAAATGATTTAATAATACTTTATAAAACTTTATTCATATATTTATATATACATATGTAATTGAGAATATATAATTAGGATTATATATTAAGACTTCCCAGGTAGCTCAGTGGTAAAGGACCCTCTTGATTACGGAGGAGATACAAGAGATGTGGGTTTGATCCCTGGGTTGGGACGATCCCCTGGAGTAGGAAATGGCAACCCACTCCAGTATTCTTGCCTAGAAAATCCCGTGGACAGAAGAGCCTAGTAGGCTAGAGTCCATGAGGTGGTAAAGGGTTGAACATTACTGCATGACTGACCAATGCACGTCTGCATTGTTGGGCATTTTGGAAGCTTCTCATTAGGACCTACTAACACTGGTGTTTCCTTGACTATTCTGCATGTTTTGAATATCTGAACTTATTTCTGCTATGTTCATCTCTAGGATTGGAACTACAGAGTCATAACATGTACATATTCTAGTAGACCCCATCTAAAAATTAAGCAAAATAATTTTACCAATTTACACTACAGGCTCACCAGCAATTTGAGCCTTGGCTATTCCACATCTTTGCCAACATTTGTATTTTCCAATTTTTAAATTTGGCCACTGTTGAATTTAGTGCAGTGTAGTTTTAATTAGAATTCGACTAATAAAGCCAACTATCTTTTCAAAATTTAAGAGGATTTTTAAACACTAAATCTATTTTTCCAGGGTCAGTTTTGCAAGTGAAAACAAATAATTTACTACGAATAATACTAATTCCTTAAATCTGTTAAAAATAACAACAAATGAATTCCTTAAATGTGCATTTGGTGGAAGAAAAACTAATCTGAATACGTGCTGTACATATGCATACATATAAGCACACATACATTTAATGCATTTGAAAAATATCGTAAGATATTTTTAAAGCCAAGACCACTTGATTCACTGTTTCATTATTTCCAATAGTGTCAAGATAGCATAATCACTTTCAACACTGAAATTCTCAATAATTTGGGTGATGACACTATCAGAAAAGACACTATCTATTCATTTGAAAAATTCCCACTGAAAGGTAAAATCACTGCTGTCTTCTTGTAATTCTGGGAAGTCTCAGGTAGAGATTTCCTCTCATTTAGCTTTTTTTAGACACCTCATCTTTTACAGCCTCTAGGCAAGCTCCCATATTTCTTTTCTATTAGGCTACCAGAATTAAACTCATATTGTAGGTTGGGATCATTTTCAAAACTACAATGGAAACTAGTAAACCAAAGATTACCTTGTACTGAGAAAAACTAGGGCAAAACTATGTTTATATGACCCTAAGAACATTAGATTGGGGCTATAATTCATTCAGACTGGTTTCTTGGTTGTCATTAAAATCTGTGCTTGGAGAATTATATACAGATGGGCTAGTTTTTCTCATGTCTCCATGAGAAAATCAGAGTTTTAAGTATTCTACCTATTAAATTCAGGGCTACAAATCTCCTTGGAAAATTTTTTTCCCAACTGTATGGACTTAAAGAATTCAGTCTCATTAACCACCATTCCAGTTGGAGCCCTTACTCTTTCCTGGAAAAGATGCAGGAGCTTTCTAACAGGTCTCCTCATTTCTGGTCACTTGCAAGTCACATTTGCCCTACATATGCCTGCAAGGTTAATTTTCTAGATTCACAATCCCCGTTTACCCTCCCTGAGGAAATTTCCATATATTGCAAAATCAATATCTCTCTAGACTCTAAATAGGACATCAACTAACTTTCACTAATACTCTCAAATTTTCATTTTTCTATTGGAAGATATTCTCAGTATCACTTTGGTAGTCAAGTTTATCTTCTTTTAAGGCTACTCTCTAAGGCTACATGTTCTAATGAACCTTACTGGACACTTCCACATGACCATCTCTCATGATTTAAATTGAAATAGCATTGTGTATTTTCCTCATGAAGTCTATCATGATTTACTTAACATCAGAGTTATTTTCTAGAATGTTCCAGCTTCCTTAAAGCGTATATATTTCTCCCACCTTTTTATTGGTTTAATACATTCTAATTATCTACAACATCCTCATCAAGAATCTAGTACATTTCGAGATATTTCACAGGCTTCCTACTCATTCTCAATATAAATTCTTAGTTCGCATCCTGTTGCTTATTAAAATACTGGCCTTAATGTTTGTACATACAAAAGAATATATGGAAGTCATAAAGCCATAGCAATAAAATGAGCACCCATGAACTTATGACAGCTTAAAAATTAGAATATTACCAATATCTTGCTTTTTCCTATGTGATTCTCTCATCTTATAACCTGATTTTCTCCCAGAGGCAAACAGTATCCTGACTTTTGTAAAAAAAAAAAATAAATAAATATAAAAGTCATTCTTTTATTCTTATTTTCAATTTCTTAATTATGAATCTATGCTTAAATAATACGATATTTAGTCTTGGCACTTTCTGAGTTTAATGAGAATAGAATTGACTTTATATATTCTTATGCTGGAAGAAGCACAAGCTGGAATCAAGATTGCTGGGAGAAACATCAATAACCTCAGATATGCAGATGACACCACTCCTTATGGAAGAAAGTGAAGAGGAACTAAAAAGCCTCTTGATGAAATTGAAAGAGGAGAGTGAAAAAGTTGGCTTACAGCTCAACATTCAGAAAACCAAGATCATGGCATCTGGTCTCCTCACTTCATTGGAAATAGATGGGGAAACAGTGGAAGCAGTGTCAGACTTTATTTTTTGGGGCTCCAAAATCACTGTAGATGGTGATTGCAGCCATGAAATTAAAAGATGCTTACTCCTTGGAAGGAAAGTTATGACCAACCTAGATAGCATATTAAAAGGCAGAGACATTACTTTGCCAACAAAGATCTGCCTAGTCAAGGCTATGGTTTTTCCAGTGGTCATGTACAGATGTGAGAGTTGGATTGTGAAGAAAGCTGAGTGCTGAAGAATTGATGCTTTTGCGCTGTGGTATTGGAGAAGACTCTTGAGAGTGCCTTGGACTGCAAGGAGATCCAACCAGTCTATCCTAAAGGAGATCAGTCCTGGGTGTTCATTGGAAGGACTGATGCTGAAGCTGAAGCTACAATACTTTGGCCACCTCATGCAAAGATTTGACTCATTGGAAAAGACCCTGATGCTGGGAGGGATTGGGGGTGGGAGGAGAAGGGGACGACAGAGGATGAAATGGCTGGATGGCATCACCGACTCCATGGACATGAGTTTGAGTGGACTCTGGGAGTTGGTGATGGACAGGGAGGCCTGGAGTGCTGTGATTCATGGGGTCGCAAAGTGTCAGACACTACTGAGCAACTGAACTGAACTGAACTGATTCTTCTGCAAAATGCATGAACCACTTCTGGTTCATTGTTTCATTATTTCACTCTTGTTTGGACCTTGGGGTCATTCCTAGTTTTCTGAAACTATGACTGATGATAGTATGAGCCTTCATTCTTGAATTTCTCTTGATAAACACACATAAAACGATCTCTAAGATATACATATGCACATAGGAGTGGAATTACTGAGTTAGGAAGTAATGAGTGTCCAAATGCATACGATAATGCCAAATTCTTTTCACAAGTAGCTGTACCAATTTTATTCTTGACCTGCTGTGTATATGATCGATGCTCTCCCTAAAATATATTATTTACTCTCTTAATTTTACAGTCCCATGGACTACAAGGAGATCTAGCCAGTCTAAAAGAAATCAATCCTGAATATTCATTGGAAGGACATTCACGGATGCTGAAGCTCCAATACTTTGGCCACCTGATATGAAGAGCACGCTCATTGGAAAAGACCCTGATGCTGAGAAGATTAAAGGCAATTGAAGAAGGGGTGGCTGAGGATGAGATAGTTCAATTGCCTCACGGACTCAGTGGATATGATCTGAGCAAACTCTGAGAGGTACAGAAGCACGGGGGAGTGTGTTGTGCTACAGTCTATGGGGTCACAAAGAGTTGGACATAACTTAGTGACTGAACAACAACATAAATTTTTGCCAATTTAGTGGTATGTCCTTATGGTTTACATTTGCTTTTATAAGACTGCTTTAAATATTGCTTTGACTTTATTCTGCCTCTGATATCTTTCTAACATCTATGTTTGTTAGTTGCTGTTTTTAGGCAAAGAAAGCAAGATTAATGTCTAAGTTCCATGCTTCCAGGAGCTTAAAATTTTCTTTCTGGCAGTGCTAACTGGGCAGAATGCCTAAGCCTGGACTGGGACTTGTGTGGACCCTGGCCCTTGTTTCTTCCATATGAACATTTGAAGACCTCTCTGACCCTTTGCACCAGGGGTCCCAACCTCTGGGATCTGATGCTTGATGATCTGAGGTGGAACTGATGTAATAACAATAGAAATAATGTGCATCATAAATGTAACGTGCCTGAATCATCCCCAAACCATCCCTCCTTCTAGTCTCAGGAAAAACTATCTTCCATGAATCTAGCCCCTTGTGCCAAAAATGTTGAGGACTCCTGCTTTATACTGCAAGTGGGTCAATCAGACCCCCAAGTAGCTCCAGAACTTCTGTTCATAGAGTCTTCCTGGGACCCTGTGCCTGGATGGCAAGTTCAGCAGGACAGCATGGTGAATAGATGGCTCCTTCTGGCTAGGGCTGGAGAAGGAAATGGCAACCCACTCCAGTAATCTTGCCTGGAGAATTCTATGGACAGAGGAGGCTGGCAGGCTACAGTCCATGGGGTTGCAAAGAGTCAGGCAGGACTAAGCAACTGTTACTCACTCACTCACTCTGGCTGGGGCAGTATTTCTTTTATGGGATCATGCCATATGGGGCTGCCAGAATGGTACTGCCATAACGTGAGTGATTTTGATTCACACTGGACACAGTACAGGTTTAGGGCTTTGAGTTTCCAGTGGTCCACCGCCTGTGGATGTGGTTGAGAGCGTGAGCCCACACCTAGCCATGACCTAACTGGGCTGCTACTTCTGAGCCACAGCCCCCGGGGCCAGAAGGAGGGTCAGCAGGCTTCCCTTACCCACGTACAGGATCCCGCCTTTTCTACAGAGGTCACCCACCTCGTCCACTGGCTTTGTGGGAGGACCAGGCAGTCCTCTGGAGATGGCTGTTTCTGTCTTCTCTGAGGGCTTTGAAGACCGTTACACCACAAAACCAATGGGCCCGTCTGATCCTGCTCTCTCTTGCCCTGATAGTTGTAGTGATATTGTCCTTTCCTTTGTCTCTGTTTAAGCCATTCTGGTCTATATGTGTCTTTGTGTGTGCTGTCATGTCTGACTCTTTGTGACCCCATGGACTGTAGCCCGCCAGGCTCCTCTGTCCATGGGATTCTCCAGGCAAGAATATTGGAGTGGGTTGCCATGTCCTCCTCCAGGGGATCTCCCCAACCCTGAGATGGAACGTGGGTCTCTGACATTGGCAGGTAGGTTCTTTAACACTTGTGGCACCTGGGAAGCCCCCAGCCATTCTGGATAAGGAATGCACATTCCTCTGTGAATGAAGGAACTCTTCCTGCTTTGTACATGGGCCCCTTGCTGATTGTCTCCTGGGGCACTGTGTGGAAGACTGGGGAGCAAGCATGTATCTAAGGAAGGAATTTCTTGATAGTGGCCTTTATTTTTGTCATAAAATTCTAAACAGTGAATTTAACATAGCATAAAACAAATGACTGCTAACATTTCCTTCACATGAATAAGGACATTTCCTTCAAGTGGGTAAGACTTGTGTTTGTGGTAATCATCAAAGAAGTACAGTACCGATTACGAGAGAGGGAGAGTGAAAAAAATGTTTATGGGAGGCATGATGGATGAGCAGCAGTGTAAGTAGTGATGCAACCAGCATTTAGTAATTGGGACTGAAGAACTTCAGAGGCAAGAACATCTGTACTGACCCAATACAGTTTCCAAGGAGCCAAGACAGAAGTGTTACTAACTTTCTCATGAAAGAAGTGAATGCTATTAACTTTCCTGATTAAAGTGAAAGTTGTTCAGCTGTATCTGACTCTTTGCAGCCCCATGGATTGGAGTGCACCAGGTTCCTCTATCCATGGAATTCTCCAGGCAAGAAAACTGGAAGACATTCCTTTCTCCAGGGGATCTTCCCAATCCAGGGATTGAACCCATATCTCCTCCATTGCAGGCAGATTCTCATAGTGGGTGATATAAAGTTAGCCAAGCACCACTCATTTGATTAAAACAAACATTAGATATGGTTCCCAGACCTGAATAGGAAGAGAAGATCTTGAATGCTGTAAAACAACTTCACCTACAATGACTGGATGATAAACAAATATGTAAGTGTCTCTTTACCAGTTATTCTAAATATATATAAGTAACTCAGTATGGACTCATCAGGGCTTCCCCGGTGGCTCAGTGGTAAAATATCCACCTGCCAATGCAGGAGAAGCAGGTTTGATCCCTGGATCAGGAAGATCCCCTGGAATATGGCAACCCACTCCAATAATCTTGTCTGAGAAATCCCATGGACCGAGGAGGCTGGTGGGCTACAGTCCATGGGGTTTCAAAAGAGTCAGACAGGTCTTAGTGACTAAACAATAACAACAAGGGAATCATCAATGCTTTATTAAAATTTAATCAAATTGCTCATAGAAACAGAAGCCTCACAAACATAACCTAGGTGAGGCCCTATTTAAATTATAATTTTTTGCTCTCATGATTTTTGCTGTATTTTTATATCCCATATCTTCTATTCTTCATTTTCCCTTCTTTTTCCCTCACACAATTCATTGTTATTTTCTTGTGACTTCGTTTCCAGATTGAGAACTCTCTTTTCCATGTAAAAGCTTTCTTTTGTTATTCTAAGTTGGGTTATTTCATTTTTCAGTTCACGCATAACTGTTCACTATTTTTAGGAATCTTCCATGTCATTTTATTTATGATATGAGTTTTTCTGAGGTTCTCAATTTGTCTTTTTTTTCCTCTCAAGCACAGCAGGCATATTATTTTATGAATCATTATATCTGATAAATACATAGTCTGGACTTGTATTTGTGCTATTTCTCATTCATGATTCACTTTGGTCACTTTTTCACACACTTAGCTATTTTTCCCATTTTGACAGAACTCTTTACTTGAAACATTCACCTCTAGATGTTTAAGTATAAGATTGGTAGATTTAGATTTATTACTCTCAGATGCTTATGGCCACCACCATTTAGGGGCTACTGTCTCCACTTTCAGTATTGGACATTTTGGAAGTATCTACTATTTCCAGTTTATGTTTTTACCTATTGCTCAACTGTAAGTGTCCTAACACATAGGTCGTGAGATTTATTATAACTTACACAATGACTTAAGGCTTCCCAGGTGGTGATAGTGGTGAAGAACCAGCCTGCCAAAGCAGGAGACTTAAGAGACAGGGGTTCGATCCCTGGGTCAGGAAGATCCCCGGAAAAGAGCATGGCAACCCACTCTAGTATTCTTGCTTGGAGAATCCCAGGAACAGAGGAGTCTGGTGGGCTACAGTCCAAGGAGCCACAAAATACTGCGTGATTTAGCAGGCGCATACACACAATGACTAACCCTGTATCCACAGTTTCACTCTCAAAACACTGAGAATAAGTGAAAAACAAAACTTCTTAGGTCTCAGAAACTTACTGAAATTTTTCAGATTGGTTAACATCCCCCCCGGGGAGGGGGGGGGGGAATTCCCAAATGTCAGACTCACTTCTCTTAATCTCAGATGTCTCCCAGATTTTGACTTGAAAAACATGCCATAGGTTTCTCTAGCAGGAGAATTGGTCCAAATTATGGCCCACCATTATAGAAAGTAGAAATCATTATTTACTTTCTAGTAAAAAGTTTGGGAAGTTGGTGTTATTCTCCCCAGCATAATCAATCAAAAAGTGAAATTCAGAATTTTTAAGTTACTTGCCTGAGGTCACCCAGTGGTAAGTGGCAAAGCCATGACTCAGACTAAGTTTTCAGATATATATTTTGTGTGCTTTTCTCTAAACCTGACTTATCCCCACAATTCTTTGGTTGTTCCTTCCTTCAAGTGTATAAGTACAATTCTACCCCTAGACTTTCCTTAGTTTTCTAAATTGTAGTCACTCTATTACACACCTTTACTTCACATCTTATTTACTTTGTTGCTTATTGTTTATTCATTTTTTACTGGGTGCCCATTTTGAGACTGTTAATGAAAAGCCTATAAATATTTGTTGAATGAATATGTTAATAAATATAAGGGATACAATATGCTAGGATTATTATTTTAGGGAATTAATTTGATTTTATGGATGGTTTCCCCATCTGCATTGATTAACATTGGGAAAACAGGGAGGGGAGTTAGGCAAGAGGGAGGACAGGCCAGGAGGCACAATAATTAAGCCAATGTATCTTAATCTCTTGGGTTTCTCAGGTGGGGCTAGTGGTAAAGAACCCACCTGCCAAAGTGGAGATGCAAGAGATGCAGGTTTGATCCCTGCCTGTGAAAGATCCCCTGGAGGAGGAACTAGCAACCCACTCCAGTCAGTATTGCCTGGAGAATTCCATGGACAGAGACACTTGGTGGGTTATTGTCCATGGGGCTCCAAAGAGTCGGACATGACTGAGCACAGCACAGTACATATTAATTTCTTAATTTGGGAAATGACAAATTATAATGTAATACTTATCCCCATAGGCCTTATAAAGGATGAGAAAATTTAAAAACTGGTTAAGACCAGATTAAATATTCAGAAATTGTGTCAAATGATGTCAAAGTGGTTGATTTTTTCAGCTTTTTCAACACAACATAGACCTCATAAAAATGGATTTACTTTTTTTTTTTTTTTGGTATTATTTTCAGCACCTGCTTTGTGCCTGTGTGTTCAGAGCTGCAAACCCTAAGTTAATATCATAACAGTGTATCCAATTTAGAATACTGGATATTTAAAATACACATAGAGCACAAATTTTTAAAAAAATTTCAACTTTCATTAAATTTTACCCTCTGTAAGATAAAACATACGGGAAAAAATATGTTTAAGCCAGACTTTGGTCATTAGACTCTTCCTTAGGTTTCTTTTCTTGATGAATTTTAATTCTTTTTCCCTCAAGGCATTTCAAAGTAAAGTGTACATGTGAGCAAAGTCTCTTCAGTCATGTCCAACTTTTTGTGACCCCATGGACTGTAGCCTGCCAGGCTCCTCTGTCCATGGGATTCTCCAGGTAAGAATATTGGAGTGGGTTGCCATTCCTTTCTCCAGGGAATCTTCCTGACCCAGGGATGGAACCCGTATTTCCTGAGGCTCCTGCATTGCAGGTGGATTCTTTACTGCTGAGCCACAAAGGAAGTGTGTTAAAAATCAACCTCTATCTAATTGCAGATTTTTTTTTGTTTACATTATTTCAGTTGATGTTGTTTTCTGTTCCACACTTGTCTCTTTTTTTTTTTAATCACACATTTCTCCTTCCAAGATTTACTTGCCAACACATCACTGCTTAATTCTTTATGAATATTCTTTGCTGTTTTATTGGACATTTGCAGTAGTAATTTTGTTGTAAACCAAAATTCAGAAATCCAGAGAACTCTAAGAAAGAATTTAAAATGTCTTGGAGTGGATAGCCATTCTCTTCTCCAGGGGTCCTTCCCGACCCAGAGATTGAACCTGGGTCTCCTACATTGTAGGCAGATTCTTTACCCTCTGAGCCATCAAGGAAGCCCTATATGAGAGGTAGCAGCTTGTATATAGAGGTAAGGAATTTCTCAACTAAGGGATACTCTATTTTTAGGGACTTCTAAAAATAGGAATAATTCATTTGGAAAACACATCTTGGTTTTATGCTAAATTTAGGCAAACTGTGAATGACCCAGATTTATCTGATTTCTTTATCCATCTTTTCCACATTACTCAGTGAAGACATTCAAAGTGGAGGGTGTTCATGCTGGTGTGCATACAAGGTGAGTCATTGGTGTGCAGAAGGCAAACATGAGAACATCTTTTCATATTTTTATCTTTCATCTTATCCTTTAAACTTTTGTATTTTCTCTATATTGAATACCAGAGAGTACTGCATCTTTGTTCAATAGATTAAAAACCCCAAATATCATGAAAACCATTTCACTTGGGTAACCTTCAGAATGTAGGGGCTGTTGTAGAATATTAATATATTTGGTGAAATTGTTTAAGCACTGCAAGAGGTTTTGTGCCTATGTAGAGAGTTTTTTTTTTTTTTTTTTTTTTTACTTCAAAAAGCTGTCAGTGGAACTCTGATAATGACACTTACTGTCAAACTTATCATGCCTCAATTATGTTAACACCTTCTTTTGAAGTTTCCTTTTTAACATGAAAAACACAATTTATTATAAAAGATCTCTGCATAAGCTGAAAGAATTCAAAGGCCTCCAATAGGCTGCTCTTGAGAGAACTGTAGGCAGGGAAAACTTTATATTCATACTGTGAGCAACTTAGTTTCACTTTGCTATGAGAATAAATCACAAGAAAAAGTGCACCTTGAAGTAGGCGCAGCCATCATGTAAAATGTTATAGCATTAGAGCGAATGCTTCTGAGGCTCCCTGAGAGTCCTTTCAGAGTCTCCAATGGAAGATTCTCCCAGCTACCCGGCGTGGGTACCCATACTTCCTTGTCCAGTTGTTGGTTCACTTGAACCTTCTGCTTCACACATTCCTCATCTTTGCTTTGCCATCTTTCCATTGTCACACACCATTTGCATTTTTTCCTCTCTAAGTCACCTGCCAGCTATTGATGAACACAGACTCTCTTATCATTGCTGGAGTTTAGTTTCTTTCTCCAAGAGGCTGAGATTATTGACTCCATTTAGGTCAGTACATTTTCTGTGAATTATGTTCATCTGTGTCCATTAATTATCCACAAGCCATATTTTGTTCACCCATCACTGCTGCTCACTTTGTGTACCTATTTGGCATGGAGTGATTTTATGTATGTGTGTGCACACTGTGTTGGCTTTTTTCTCAGTGGAACCCTGCTGAACAAGAAGATTGCATGCTCTGCCTTCCATGCCTTTGCCCTGCTTCCCACCCCCGACTATGCTCCTACTTCTGTTTCCTTAGATCACATTTATTATCATGATGTTTCTTCCCTATGAATCCTGTTTTCAATTTCTCTGGTAATTCTGTATTGTCTCCTTTGTTATCTGACTTAAGAAGAATGCAAATATATTCACTACAAGGAGATATTCCTCAATCAAAGACTGTTATCCTCCTCATATTCTCCAAGTTTAGGGAACAAATATTGACAGAGAACATGGTATCATATATAACTGTGTTTATGCTATAGATCATAGAAATTATATGTTTTGGCATCCTGGTCCAGCATTTTGTGATATTTTCATTTTGAGTTGGGCATAAGTGAATATATGCTACTCTTCAAATTCAGCTAAAGAGGAGCACACTTTACAAAACTTCCTTTGCCAGACCAAAATAATTAAAATTTCTGATACTTCAATAAATGAGCATTTATAAAACATTTTCCTGGTAGAATATCTTTTCTTTAAGTTGGTTAACTCCATTAACTTCCTGCAATTGATAACGTCTTTTTTCTATATGCCTACTTCAGTTGTTATTTTTAAAGAAGTGAAAAATTCTTAGCATAGTTATCCTTCTTATATCTATCATAGATATGAGTGAATCATGATACTCTTTCATACTAGCAAAGATAGGTCTACAACACAATCTTGCTGAAGCTATGATCTATTTATGAGAGTGGTATGTAATTTATTTTATTTTTAAAATATGTATTTGGCTTCACTGAGTCTTAACTGCATCATGCAGTATCCTTCTTTATTGGGCATGGGTTCAGTAGTTATGGCATACAGGCTAAGTTGCCCCCCCAGCATGTAGGTTCTTAGTTCCCTGACCAAGGATCGAATCTCCACCACCTGCATTGGAAGGTGGATTCATAACCATCATTCTTAGTTAGGGAAGTTAATCAAGGGAAGTCTCAAGAGTGGTATGGAACTTAAAATGTATTTGATATCTTTGTTATAGACAGTATATTTTCCAGAAATGGATCTCCTAAAATATACATTTACTAAATGTTAAAATGATATTTATATATCTAGGTAAGGTCAACTTATACACCATTATTAAGACTTTTACTCATTTTTTACTCATTTTATGTTTTTGAAAATGTGTTGTATATTCTATTGTAAATAAGTAAAAAAGAGGAATCAAGAACAGAGCCTGGGTTTTTTACTTTGTGTCAGGTTAGTCTGAGAAGATGCAAAATTGTTTAAAACAGATTTTACAACAGCAATTAGACCATGGAGTAGACCAAGCATAATTATCATTTCAATTCGTGCAATCACAAATAGAAAAGGAGTAAGCCGAGCATTAGGTCTTTCCTTCTCAGGGCTCTTTTTTCCTACTCGTTCCCCTTTTTCCATGTAATCATTAGAAAACAAAGCAATGAAACTTTAAAAATAATTTGACAATCAGAAGTGAGCTAATGCTGACAAATGCGAACACTGAGTCAATTCTTTTTTCCACAGTAGGTGTATTTCCTTTAGGTTGTACAGCTAAGACACTTAAAATACAGGAACATCTGATGGAAAAGGGTTACAACTGTGTCATCTGGGACATGCTTTTATTTCAGCTTTCAGGATAAATTATAAGTTAGAGGAGACTAGAGAAATCCTTTAACTTCTGGTTTTCCCTTTTAGCGAGAGCAATCATGGAGAAAATTATGATCATTATCGAGGACATTCATTTAGATAACACAACTGCAGGAAGAAGCTCCTTGGCACATATTTTGCCTGAGAAACAAAGGTCCGGGAGTACCTACCATGCAACACTTTATTCTCCTCCCAAGGAAAAACACAGACAATCAAGAAGATTTTCACAAGAAATTAAAGAATCAGGGTCAGACTGCCCCCAGAGGCCTTCAGAATGTTTCTGAGGCTTGAAGTGTGGCGGCAATTTTTTTTCCCCCTCTGAATTCTTCAAAATGGAAAAATGGGAGAGATTTTGTTATGAATGTCACCTAAGAACTGTGATTATAGGCATAAACCATCAGAAAGCACAACTGATTTTCACCTTGTAAGGTTTGATGTTTTTTTTTATTGCTTTGCAACTTAATTGTACTTGGTGGTGTTTGCAGCTTAGAAGGTACACAGTTATGCTTGTCACTGTCTTTGGGAGACCCATTCTTGAGCCCCAGTACCCTGAAAATGTTCTTCCAGTTGGAATTTGATGATGGTCTGTATTGGTTACCTGTTCAGTCAGTTCAGTCACTCAGTCGTGTCTGACTCTTTGCGACCCAATGAATCGCAGCACACCAGGCCTCCCTGTCCATCACCAACTCCCGGAGTTTACTCAAACTCATGCCCATCGAGTAGGGAATGCCATCCAGCCATCTCATCTTCTGTCGTCCCCTTCTCCTCCCACCCTCAATCCCTCCCAGCATCAGGGTCTTTTCCAATGAGTCAACTCTTCGCATCAGGTGGCCAAAGTACCGGAGTTTCAGCTTCAGCATCAGTCCTTCCAGTGAACACCCAGGACTGAGCTCCTTTAGGATGGACCTCTTTGCAGTCCAAGGGACTCTCAAGAGTCTTCTCCAACACCACAGTTCAAAAGCATCAATTTTACCTGTTAGTACATAACAAATTACCCCAAAGCTTAGAGGCTTCCAACAACAACTTTTTTTTTCTTATAATTCTGTGGGTTAGAATTTGGGCAGACCTCATCCTGGCACTGGTAATGCTCCAACAGGGGTTAGCTGTGATCACTTATTCTAATATTTTCTCCCTGGAAATCTCTTTAACCAGATTCTCATGTTCCTTGGGGACGTTTTCTGTAATTTTCATCTACTGTGTTACTGCAGGGATATGTCCTTTCTCTAACCTCCAAGACCAATTTCCTCACTGTATTCCAAATTCCATTAGCAATCTCCTCACTAGTCCTCAGGCTTCTACCCTCCTTCCTACAAAGTCATTAGCATCTATTTTAGGGTTTTGTTATGGTGACAACCTATTTCTGGTATTCATTTTTGTTTCGGTTACCTAATTCTGGATAACAAACAACCCCCAAACTTGGTGGTTTAAACATCACAATGATGATTTTTTTATTTCTTATGAATCTTTGGGTTAGGAACTCATGTAGGGTCTGCTGAGTGTTTCTGCAGCTCCACTTGGCAATGGCTGAGGGCGCTGCATCAGCTGTGTTTAGATGTTGGTTGATCTGGGCTGGGAGATCCAAGATGGCTTTATTCACATGTCTGAGGCCTCAGTGCTTCCCCATGTGGGTTCTCCCTGTATCTGCTTCCATCTTCTCTTATAACAGTCTAGCTCTACCTCTTTACATCATGCAGCCCACATCACCTGGAGTGCAAAAGCAGAAACTGCCATGCCACTTAAAAGCCAGGCACAGTGTCAAAACAGGTCACAATTCCAGAGGATGGAAATGGACTTACTTGCTGATGGGAAGAAACGCAGGCACATACAAACAGGGGAGGGAGGAATTGTTAAGCCATATTCAGAATCTATATATGACATGATCAAATCTGTCAATTCCACGTAAATGATTCTAATTTCATACCTTTTCAAATGAGAGACTAAATCCTCATTAATTTACCCTATCAAAGAAAGGGAAAATCTTTGAAAACCAAGATAGCACATTTTCTGGCATCTAAATATTTCCATAGGTCTGGGTTGTTTGTGTGCAGAATAATAGTTGCATATTATATATAAATTATATGAAAATATGTATATATATACACATACACACACACACACACACACATATATATATATGTAAAGTGTATTACTTCAAAGAATATCATTTTATTTTACAATCCCATTTCTTACACAAGAGTTTGGCTCCTATCCACTTCTGAGTCAGTCCAATTTCAAGCCACACTGTTCTAGTTTCAATGATAGCTTTAAACTCTATGTCCAGAATTCTTTTATTTAACTATTGGTCACTAACTCAAATTCTTGGAACATTGCCATTCTCTGTTCAGTATTCCAAAGTAACATTAATACCAGACTTCTAGAGAAGGCTTAAGGATAAAAACAGCAGATGAAGGTACTGGCAATTAAATTCCGACCTTACTGATGCTACAAACAAGCCTGTTATTTGTTGCCACAGGAAATTTCTCACTAGCCATGTCCCATTTTTAAGGTAGAACTTTTAGACCTATTATCGATGAGCATACTTCCTCTTCACAGGAAGCCTACTTTCCCCCTCAGATTTACTCTCTGTATACTTAAGTCCTGCTACTCTTTCTTTTTTGCAATAAAAATCTGTGTAGCACAGGGCACCCCATGTGGCACTCTGTGATGACCTGGAGGGATAGGGTGGCAGGATGGGGGGAGGCTAAGGAGGGAGGGGGTGTATGTATAATTCTGGCTGATTTGTGCTGTTATATGGCAGAAACCAACATAATATTGTAAAAATTAAAGATATACATTTGAATTAATGAAAAAAATCATACTTTAACATTTTTCTACAAAGAGGAAAATGTTGCAGGGCTAATGCTCTGTTTCAATAGATTAATTTACTGTTTTCTCATTTCCTTCATCTATGTTTGCCAAGGGTCTCCTACATTAAAAAAAAAAAAAAAAAGTCCATCAAGGGGTTTTCTGAAAACCCACTGGCTGCTTTTAGTATTTGTTTTAAATGGTGAAAATTCCCTTCCCCATAAAGATATGGGAGAGATACGGATTAGAAGGTGTACACTTTTTAGAAGGATTAGAAGGGATCTCAACTTGGGATAGGGTAGGAGGAGCATATTAAAGCCTCAAACAAAAACACCCAGCCTTGCCCGTAACTTCCAGGCTTGGAGAGAGAGGGTTAGGGTTCATAATTCCCACAGTTTAAGGAGTGCTCTGCTAGTGACCCTGCGAGTGCTGGGGTGTTCTTTCTTATGACATAAGAATGTCTGCGTCGAAAAGTTTGAGTTCAGGGTGTCCTACATATGAACTTGTGTATAATTCAGAAGCCAAAAGACCTATTAATTTTTATTAGTTATAATCTTTATTAATCATAAACATCACTGCATTGCTCTTTTACTGATGAAAAAACTGTGGTAGTTTAAGCCATATGAACTGACCAGTGCATACATTAATATCTTTGAGAGAATGAGCAAAGATTTGAACCCAGTCTTTCTGATTTCAAAGTGCATGCTCTTTCAATTACAGCATGTTTTCCCTTAAAATATGTGCTCCTGTCCACCGTTTCCTGTGATGAACTAGGGAAGAGTGTTAAGGAACTATTATTTCAGTTTCTAGGATTGGGGAGGCTCCTCTTTAAGGGGCAAGGGGAGGGTTCTGACCAGCATTTTGTGACAGAGGTTTATGAAGACTAAAGCCAGGAGGGAAAGTGTAAGATAAGGTCCACTGAGGCAGGTTTCATCTGCTTCAGAGACCATGCAGAAGTTGCCACAGAGAAAAGAAGGGTCAGGAGAAAACTGGATTTGAGGTCCATGGAGAAGGCAACGGCAACCCACTCCAGTGTTCTTGCCTGGAGAATCCCAGGGACAGAGGAGCCTGGTGGGCTGCCGTCTATGGGGTAGCACAGAGTCTGACAGGACTGAAGCGATTTAGCAGCAGCAGAGAAGTGCAGTATAAGATGAGAAACAAAACATTAGCCTTGCAACAATGTATTCCAGCAAGCAGTTACCGTCTAGGCAGTAAACAGTCTTCCCTCTCTTCTTTCCTCCTTTTTTATAAAATAGTTTTATTAAGATACTATGTTTTTAGTGTATTCACTGCATTACACAACCATCACCACAATCTAACTGTAAAACATTTTCATCTCCCCCCAAGGAACCTCACACCCATTAGGTGCCCCTCCCCATCCCCTTCCCCAAACCTCTCTCCTCAACCCTAAGCAACCAACACATATATTCTCTTTATATATAGATTTGCACATTCTAGATATTTTACACAAATGGGTCATATAGTATGTGATAGATTCTCTTTTTTTTTTTTTTTTTAGATTCTCTCTTTTAACATACAGTTTTGTTTTTTTTTTGTTTTGGTTCTGCTTTTTCTGTAGTATCCTTTTTTTTTTTTTAAATTGGAGTATCTAGTTAGCATGTGTGCTCAGTCATGTCTGACTCTTTGCAACTCCATGGACGCAGCCCACCAGATTCCTCTGTCCATGGAATTTTTCAGGCAAGAATACTGGAGTTGGTGGCCATTTTCTACTACAGGGGATCTTCCTGACCCAGAGACTGAGCCCGCATCTCTTATGCCTCTTGTATTGCAGGCAGATTCTTTCCTGCTGAGCCACTAAGGAATTCCAATTGGAGCATAGTCACTTAACAACGTTGTGTTAATGTCTGCTGTGCAACCAAGTGAATCAGCTATATGTGTTCATGTTATCACCTTCCTCTTGGACCGCCCATCACCACATACCATCACCCACAGAGTACCCCATCCCCCATCCCATCACCACAGAGCACCACAAAGCTTCTGCACTCTACAGAGCTTCCCACTGTCTGTTTTACACATGGCAGGAGATTGGGATTGATGTTTTTAAGGTTCATCCATATGATGGCATAATTGAGGACTTCATTTATTTTTTATTGTTAAATAGTATTCCATTGTACAGATATACAATATTTTTCTGTTGATCAGTTGATGGGCATTTGGGTTATTTTCACTTTTCAGCATTATGAATAACATTACTATGAACATTCATTTATAAGTTTTTGTAAGAACACATATTATTAGCTCCCTTGGGTAAATACCTAGGAGTGGAATTGCTAAGTCTACATTTTTTGGCTTTATGAACAATGTTGCTATGTTCACGTGTATTTGTGTCAACATGTTTTCTTTTTTGTAGAGTATGTACCTAGCAGTGTGACTGATAAATCATGTGGTAACTCTACACTGAAATTTTTGAAGAACTGCCAAGCTATTCTCCACAGCAGCTGCATCAACTTACGTTCTGCCAGCAGTGTGTGAAGAGTGCAAATTTATCCACATCTTTGCCAAAACTTATTATCCATTGTTTGCTAATATCCATCCTAGTGGCTTCCCCCATGGTTCAGCGGGTAAAGAATCTGCCTGCAATGCAGGAGGCACAGGAGACACGAGTTTGATCACTGGATGGGAAGATCCCCTGGAGGAGGAAATGGCAACCCATTCCAGTATTCTTGTCTGAAAAATCCCACGGGCAGAGGAGCCTGACAGGCTATAGTCCATGGGGTCACACAGAGTCGGACATGACTGAGTGACTAAGCATGCACACTCATCCTAGTGGGTTATATTAATTTTTTTCTTTTGTCAAAAAATGAAAGATAGTTACCAGTATGGTTCGAGTAACTTCTATAAAACTCAAAATTACTTTGGCTTAACAAAATAAAGGTTTATTTCTCACTCACATCAGAGTGTAACGTGGGTAGAATGGCAGGGTGAGCAAGAAACGGGGTTTCAATTACCCAGGAAACCTCCTTTATATTACTGACCTTCCCATCCTTTCTGCGGAAAGGTCTGCAGCCAGCACAGAGCGTTATTTGAGAGGCATTAGTTAATAGCCTATAAACAGCATGCATGACCCACCATTTTTCATTTCTCAGAGTTCAGTCATCTGTCTCTCATCTCACTGCAAGGCAAGTTTGGAAATACAATCTTTTTGAGTACCCAAAAGGTAAAGAAAATAAAGTTGAAGATTGCATTAGATTTTCTCTGCCACCACACACATGTCATTAACAAGTACTGAACAATTTTACTTAAACATGGTAATAGGAACTTTGGTTTTAATACTGACAGAAATTCAGTATGTCATCTTGGGATAGGTGTTAAAAATTTCTGGTGACAGTTCTTTATCGTCCAGTTAGCTCTGGCATTCACACAACTTACATTCTCAATTTTTTTTTTTTAACTGCCTTTTGGTATAAAAGAATCTTTAAAATTCACAATATTTTAATGAAATTTAATAGCCACTGGAATTATTTAAAAATCCATTGCACATATTTTAAAAAGCAAAATCTTCTGTGATATGTTTATATCTTTCAAAACTCCCTCAATCTGCTATTCAAACTATCATTATAATGGAAAGTAAGATTATGTGCCCACATTTAAAGTTTATTGGTTATTTCATACTGAATTGCTATTTGCAATACAGATTGTAACCTGATTGTGTCCATAAGTATTTTTTATCAAGCCTTTAAACTGGTCTTATTGGCTTCATAAATACTGAAATCTTACATGGCCTTATAACATTCTGTGGTGTAAATTTTGTATATTCAAAGTTTATGTGCATATTTATTGTATAGATTATAATAATACTACCAGAACCATAGGCAGTAACTGTTGGGCATAAATTTTGTTCTTTATGTAAAAATTCAGATTTTAATCCTTGAAATTTAGGAAGCTTTTTATTTGCATATATGCAAAGTAAAATTTTTTAAAAATATTCATACTCACCCATAGTCTCAGAAGTGTATTACACTTTTATTTTTTAACACTATATATTTTTATTTATGCTAGATGGCCAGCAATTTGTTTGCTCACCCTTCTTGATTTCCATTTTTATTCCCTTATTACCTAGCATATTTGCTTAAATTTTCATTATCTTTCCTTTTTACCTTGTTTCCTCAATTCTACTTTTTCATTTGAGATTATACCCAAAAAACTTAAACAGTCTGCTAAATAGTGACTGATAAAAATGTTGATAAATTATGCAGAATATAATATAATGTGATCAAAGACCAGAAAAATAAAATAAAGAGAAATGTAGAGTTATTCTGTAAACAGAAGTATCTGCTCCTGAATTACATACAATCTAGTCTAAATAAGCACAGGAAATAAGGCTGAACTGCAAGATGGCCTATTGTAAAGTTTATTGAACACAAAGTAGTAAGCAGTATTGTCCACAAGTCTGTGGCTGCTGCAACAGATCTCACACTTATCCATCACATGAGGAAAGGGAAACTGGGTGGGAGTTTGGCTGTGACTTAATTTGCCATCTGTGCTTTGATAGCATAATTTGCCATATTTTGATTGCTTCACAAAGTTTAGTGAGGCAAACCTGAACACCAAGTGTCATTCAAGAAAATCCTGCTTATTTTTTGTTAACTGATGTTCTGGTAGTTTATAATAATGTAACATGGTTTGCATACTGCTTTAATAATTTTATTTATTTTGGGCTGTGCTGGGTCTTCATTGCTGCAAGGGCTTCTCTCTAGTTGTGGTGAAAGAAACTGAAAGTCACTCAGTGTTGTCTGACTCTTTGCGACCTCATGGACTATATGGTCCACGGAATTCTCCAGGCCAGAATACTGGAGTGGGTAGCTGTTCTCTTCTCCAGGGGATCTTCCCGACCCAGAAATTGAACCAGGGTCTCCTGCATTGCAGTCGGACTCTTCACCAGCTGAGCTACCAGGGAAGCCCCTGGTAGTCGTAGTGAGTGAGGGCTAGTTGTGGGGAGGGCTGCTCTCGAGGTGTGGTCCAGGTTTCTCGTTGCAGTGGCTTCTCTTGTTGTGGGGCACAGGATCTAGGGTGCACGGCCTTCAGGAGTTGTGGCACGTGGGCTCAGCAGCGGGTGGCTTCTAGGCTCTACACAGGCGCAATCATTGTGGCACACAGGCTTAGTTGCTCGTGGCACGTGGGGTCTTCCCCAATCTAGGATCGAACCCATGTCTCCTGCATTGGCATGCAGATTCTTTACCACTGAGTCACCAAGGATGTCCCTGATTCACACTTTTTTTTTTTTTTTCAGTTATGATGATGAATACTCAGCAGAACTTGGGAACCCAGCAGTACATATCTATGAGTTCTGAGAATATGGAGGGCATTATTTCTTTAATGGGGCTTCCCTGCTGGCTCAGACACTAAAGAATTCACCTGCAATGCAGGAGACCTGGCTTCAGTCCATGGGTTGGGAAGATGCCCTGGAGAATGGAACGGCGACCCACTCCACTACTCCAGTATTCTGGTCTGGAGAATTTCATGGACAGAGGAGCCTGGCAGGCTACAGTCCATGGAGTCACAAAGAGCTGGACATGACTGAGGGGCTGACACACACACACACACACACACACACACACACACACAGACTTCTTTAAGGATTCATTCTCTTCTGTTTTCTACTTCGTATCTTTCTAGAATTCCTACTAATGATCTATATTTTTTATCCTTTTCTTCTTATTATCTTTGTCTCTCCTACTTCCAAGAAACCTCCTTTAATGATCTATGATTTTTTATCCTTTTCTTCTTCTTATCTATCTTTGTCTCTCCTACTTCCAAGAACCCTCCTTAGAGTTATGTTACTAGTCTTTCCTTAAAAGTAAGGACATTATTTCTCTTAACTTTTATTTTGAAATATTTACACATTTATAGAAGTTGCAAAGATAGTAGAGGTACCATTGACCTTGCTTCTCCAGATGGCTGCATTCTACCTAATCAAAATACAATATCAAAACTAGGAATTTAGCTGTGATATGATGTGTGTATATAGCTTTATACCATTTCTTTACTTGGGTAAATTTGTGTTACCGACAACCTCCATCAAGATATAGAATTATCCCACCGTCACAGGATTCCTCTTATGATAACCACTTACAGCTATGCCTCCCCTTCTCCCCAAACACCCTCATGCTCTTCCATCCTACCATCCCTATGCCTAGCAACCATTGATCTGTTTTCCACCTGTATAGCTTTGTCATTTTGAGAAGCTTATATAAATGGAATCATTCAGTATGTAACCTTTCAAAATGGTCACTTTTTGCTCAGCATGACAACCATCTAAGTGTATCAGTAATTTATTCTTTTTTGTAATCGTTGAACAATATTCAATGGTATACCACCATTAGTTAAACCATACTCCTATTAACATACATTTTAATCATATCCAGTTTCTTTTTGATTTCCCTATGGTTGGAGAACAAATGCTCTATGCTTTCAGTGTTTTTGTTGGCTAATGTTGGTTTAATGATCCAGGGAATGGTCTACATTGGTATAAGTTCCATGGTCACTTGAAAAATACTTTTTCCCATTGTTGGGTGAAGTGTGGTATACATGTTGATTACATTCTGTTGACTGAGGGTGATGTTAAATTATTCTGTAACTACTCTTTTCTGTCTAATTGTTCTACCAGTTGTTAAGAGGAGGGTATTGGAGCCTCCAACCATAATTTGGAACGTTTTTTTTTTTTTTTTAATCAATTTTTGCTTCACATGTATTGCAACTCTCTTGTTGGGTATATCCACATTGAGGATTTTTATACTTCTTAGACGGTGGATCCTTTTTACAACTATGTAATGTTCTCTTCTGTCCGTGATAATTTTCTCTGATATGATACCTACTTTATCTGACATTAACATAGCTTCCCTGATAGCTCAGTTGGAAAAGAATCCACCTGCAATGCAGGAGATCCCAGTTTGATTCCTGGGTCAGGAAGATCCTCTGGAGAAGGGATAGGCTACCCACTCCAGTATTACTCAGCTTCCCTGTGGCTCAGCTGGTAGAGAATCTGCCTGCAATGCAGGGGACCTGAGTTCTATCCCTAAGTTGGGAAGATCCCCTGGAGAAGGGAAAGGCTACTCACTCTAGTATTCTGGCCTGGAGAATTCCATGGACTGTAAAGCCCATGGGGTCCCAAAGAGTTGGACACGACTGAGCGACTTTCACTTCACTTCACTTCACTTCAACATAGCTACAGTTGCTTCCCTTTGCTTAATGTTTGATTATATATTTTTCTGACTTTTTTACCATTAACATACATATACCATTATATTTAACTGTTGACAGCATATAGGTGTTTTTTAATCTCTTCTGCAAATGTATCTTAATATATTTAGACTATCAACATTTAATATAGTCTTTGATTTGTGTGCATGAGTGCTTATTCAGTCATGTCTGATTCTTTGTGACCCCAGGCATTGTACTCCACCAGGTTCTTCTGTCCATGTAATTTTCCAGGCAAGAATATTGGAGCAGGTCGCCATTTCCTGCTCCAGAGGATCTTCCTGACCCAGGGATCAAAACCGCATCTCTTGTACCTCCTGCAGTGGCAAGCAGATTCTTTACCTATGGGCCAACTAAGAAGCCCACTTGTTGGGATAGAGCTTAAATCTGTTTTCCGTTCACTCTGATTTTTTGTTTCTCTATTTCCTTTCCCTGCCTTATAATTAATTACTTAAACACTACAAAGAATTCCATGTTGATGTACCTATAATGTTTTGAATATATCTCTTTATGCAGCTTTATAAAAGTTGTTATAGATATTATACCACGTATTCATAACTGATCAAAGTCTTCAGATGTTGACATTTTACTCACTCAAATGAAGCATGGAAACCTGACTTTCTTTGATTTCCCTTTACCTTTCCCCATATATAATGTAGTTTTCTTAAATATCACTTCTACATACTTTGAGAACACATTTGACACTCTAATTTTTGCTTCAGTCATCAACCAAAATTTAGAAAACTCAAGTGGATCAGGGTAATCTATTGTATTTACCCATAATTTTGTTATTTTTATATTTAGTATTTCTTCCTGATGTTCCAATATTTCTTATTTTATGATTTACTTTTTATTTAGAGAACTTCCTTTTCCATTCTTGTAGGATAGAATTGTTGGGTAAAGATTATCTTAGCTTTCCTTTAACTGAGACTGTCTTGATTTCCCCTTCATTCATGAAGAAGTTTTTCACTAAGTATTAAATTCTTGGTTGATGGTTCTTTTTTTTCAGCTCTTGGGAAATATCTCGGTGCTTCCATTTGAAAATCATGGTTTCTGATGAGACATCCACTGTCATTGGGATTATATTCCCTTCATAGATAAAGCATTACTTCTCTGACTTTTTAAAAGAGTTTTTCCTTTTTAGGAGTTTCACTGCAAAGTGCTTTGGCATAGATTTACTTTGAGTTTATTCTCTGCAGATTACTCAGCTTTTTTCCCCCCCAAATATACTCTATCTTTTAAATTAATTATTTTAATTGAGGCTAATTACTTTACAATATTGTGGTGGTTTTTGCCATACATTGACATGAATCAGCCATGGGTGTACATGTGTCTCTGTAGGTTTATCAGTTTAGTTCAGTCGCTCAGTCATGTCCGACTCTTTGTGACCCCATGAATCACAGCACGCCAAGCCTCTCTGTCCATCACCAACTCCCAGAGTTTATTCAAACTCATGTCCATCTAGTCGGGGATGCCATCCAGCCATCTCATCCTCTGTCGTCCCCTTCTCCTCCTGCCACCAATCCCTCCCAGCATCAGGGTCTTTTCCAATGAGTCAACTCTTTGCATCAGGTGGCCAAAGTACCAGAGTTTCAGCTTCAGCATCAGTCCTTCCAGTGAACACCCAGGACTGATCTCCTTTAGGATGGACCTCTTTGCAGTCCAAGGGACTCTCAAGAGTCTTCTCCAACAGACAGTTCAAAAGCATCAATTCTTCGGCACTCAGCTTTCTTCCCAATCCAACTCTCACATTCATATATGACCACTGGAAAACCATACCCTTGACTAGATGAACCTTTGTTGGCAAAGTAATGTCTCTGCCTTTTATTTATTTTTTTTGTCTCTGCTTTTTAATATGCTATCTAGGTTGGTCATAACTTTCCTTCCAAGGAGTAAGCGTCTTTTAATTTCATGGCTGCAACCATCATCTGCAGTGATTCTGGAGCCCCCCAAAATAAAGTCAGCCACTGTTTCCACTCTTTCCCCATCTATTTGCCATGAAGTGATGGGACCAGATGTCATGATCTTAGTTTTCTGAATGTTGAGCTTTAAGCCAACTTTTTCACTCTCCTCTCACTTTCATCAAGAGGCTTTTTAGTTCCTCTTCACTTTCTGCTATACAGGTGGTGTCATCTGCATATCTGAGGTTATTGATATTTCTCCTGGCAGTCTTCATTCCAGCTTGTGCTTCTTCCAGCCCAGCGTTTCTCATGATGTACTCTGCATGTAAGTAAAACAAGCAGGGTGACAATATACACCCTTGTTGTACTCCTTTTCCTATTTGGAACCAGTCAGCTGTTCCATGTCCAGTTCTAGCTGTTGCTTCCTGACCTGCATATATGTTTCTCAATAGGCAGGTCAGGTGGTCTGGTATTCCCATCTCTTTCAGAATTTTCCGCAGAAGAGCGCCGGCTGCGATGGACACGCACAATTGCAGCCGAGAGGAGCTACTCCTCGCCCAAGGTCAGGGGCAGCCACGGAGAGGAGCTACCCCACGCTCAAGGTCAGGGGCGGCTGCCAAGACGAGCTACCCCACGCCCGTGGTCAGAGGCAGCAGTAGAGAGGAGCAACCCCCCCTTCCAAGGAGAGGCGGCTGCGCGTTTGCAGGAGGGCTGAGAGGAGCTACTCCACGTTCAAGGTCAGGAGGGGCTGCCATGAGGAGACACCCCTCGTCCAAGCTAAGGAGCAGGGGCTGCTCTTTGCTGGAGCAGCCGTGAAGAGATACCCCATGGCCAAGGTAAGAGAAACCCACGTAAGACGGTAGGTGTTGCGAGAGGGCATCAGAGGGCAGGCACACTAAAACCATAATCACAGAAAACTAGCCAATCTGATCATAGGACCACAGTCTTGTCTAACTAAATAAAACTAAGCCATGCTGTGTGGGGCCACCCAAGATGGACGGGTCATGGTGGAGAGGTCTGACAGAATGTGATCCACTGGAGAAGGGAATGGCAAACCACTTCAGTATTCTTGCCTTGAGAACCCCATGAACAGTATGAAAAGGCAAAATAATAGGATACTGAAAGAGGAACTCCCCAGGTCGGTAGGTGCCCAATATGCTACTGGAGATCAGTGAAGAAATAACTCTAGAAAGAATGAAGGGATGGAGCCAAAGCAAAAACAATACCCAGTTGTGGATGTGACTGGTGATAGAAGCAAGGTTCAATGCTGTAAAGAGCAATATTGCATGGGAACATGGAATGTTAGGTCCATGAATCAAGGCAAATTGGAAGTGGTCAAACAGGAAGTGGCAAGAGTGAACGCCAACATTCCAGGAATCAGTGAACTAAAATGGACTGGAATGGGTGAATTTAACTCAGATGACCATTATATCTACTACTGTGGGCAAGAATCCCTTAGAAGAAATGGAGTAGCCACCATGGTCAACAAGAGAGTCCGAAATGCAGGACTTGGATGCAATCTCAAAAATGACAGAATGATCTCTGTTCGTTTCCAAGGCAAACCATTCGATATCATGGTAACCCAAGCCTATGCCCCAATAAGTAATGCTGAAGAAGCTGAACAGTTCTGTGAAGACCTACAAGACCTTTTAGAACTAACACCCAAAAAAGATGTCCTTTTCATTATAGGGGACTGGAATGCAAAAGTAGGAAGTCAAGAGCTACCGGAAGTAACAGGCAAATTTGGCCTTGGAGTATGGAATGAAGCAGGGCAAAGGCTAACAGAGTTTTGCCAGGAGAACACACTGGTCATAGCAAATACCCTCTTCCAACAACACAAGAGAAGACTCTACACATGGACATCACCAGATGGTCAACACTGAAATCAGATTGATTATATTCTTTGCAGCCAAAGATGGAGAAGCTCTATACAGTCAGCAAAAACAAGACCGGGAGCTGACTGTGGCTCAGATCATGAACTTCTTGCCAAATTCAGACTTAAACTGAAGAAAGTAGGGATAACCACTAGAGCATTCATGTATGACCTAAATCAAATCCCTGTAGGTTTATACTTCTTGCCAAATTGGGGATGTTTTATGTCATTATTTCTTTAAATATTTTTCAGCTTCATGCATTTTATCCTCTCCTTCTGGGACTCCAATGACACAAATTATTTTTTTTTTAATAGTCCCACAGTTTCCTGAGACTTTTTTTGTTTTTATTTTGTTTGGTCTAATTTTTCCATTTTTTAGATTGGTAGAGTCTATTGTTCTAAGATCACAGATTCTTTCTTCTTTCCTCTTCTTTTTGTTGTTGAGTCTATCAATTCAGTTTTTTTTTTTTTTTTTAGATTTTTTAAAAAAAAATTTCTCATTTGGTTCTTTTTTATACTTCTATATATATATTTTTTGCCACTTCATTTCCCTCCCCCAAGACTTCCTATTTTTTCATTTGTCCAGTTACATTTGTAAATATTCATTGAAACATTATTATGGCTGATTTAAAAATTTTGTCAGCTATTTCTAACATCTTGCTAATATCAGTGTTCATTTGTCCAGTTACATTTGTAAATATTCATTGAAACATTTTTATTATGGCTGATTTAAAAATTTTGTCAGATATTTCTAACATCTTGTTAATATCAGTGTTCTCTTAGTATTGGAATCTGTTCATAATCTTTTCTCAATCGGCTTTAAATCCTGCTTCTTTGCCTTGCTCCTGCTGAGGGGTGGTGAGAGTCCTCCGCTACCCCTCCTCTGACACCACCCCAGCAGGGAAGAGGAGAGCACCACCTTACCGTTGAATGGAGGTGGGGGGCGGGGGTCCAGTCTCCCTGTGATCCCAACTGACACTACAGAGGCCCAGAGCATTTTGTTACAGTTCAACAAGGGTGGACATCTAGGCTCTTTTGCTGGCAGAGGTGGGATTAGGATAACAATAATTTTGTCGGTGTTTGTCTGGAGTAGTATAGTTATTATCTAAAAGTTTTGCTTTGTTAGGCACCCTCTTTCTCATCCTTTGGCTAAAAATAAAAAGGTTTTCTTGGAGCTTTTTTCCTTCTGCACCTGTTGACACTTGCCTGATGCCAATTACTCCATCACCTAGTCTGGGATATCTGAGACAAAACGAAATAAAACACAACCTGGAGTCTCACCAGTGTCTTGTTTCTTGGGCTCTAAGTTACCTAGCCAGTCTGCCTTCTTTCTCCACCTTTCAGAGTCTTCTTTCATTTGCTTAATATACAATGTCCAGGACACTGAGTTGTACTTAGTAGAGGAACAAGAAAAAGTACATCGGTACATCTATTACATCATCCTGGAACCAGAACACTCAAGCAAATTACCAAGAGTTCATTTTTGTCCTCTGAATATTTTTTTTTATTCTGAGCATCTTATCTCATACTTTGCCTTTCTAATGCCAACAATTATAGCTGACTATTTTTTGGAAAATTTTCCTTCTTCCCACCATGTAGTCTATTTATTCTTCTTTTAGAATTTATCCTTCTGTTTTCCCTACACTAAAAAAAAATCTGAAATACTTTGTTTCATAATTTTTTTCACATTATGTCATAAGAACTTTCCATGTTACTGCATTGTTGTTTTCAGCTGCTATGTCATGTTCAACTCTTTGTGACCACATGGACTGCAGCACACTAGGCTTCCCTGTCCTTCACTATCTCTCAGAGTTTGCTCAAGTTCATGTCCACTGAGTCAGTGTTGCTATCTAACCATTGCATCTTCTGTTGCCTCCTTCTCCTTTTGCCCTCAATCTTCCCCAGCATCATGGTCTTCTCCAAAGAGTCAGCTCTTTGCACCAGGTGGCCAAAGCATTGGAGCTTCAGCTTCAGCATCAGTCCTTCCAATGAATATTCACAGTTGATTTCCTTTAATGTTACTGTATACACTCTATAATTATAATTTTAATGTCAATTCTACTTGTCATTGTTCATTCCCATGAGTATTCTAGAGCTTACAGAATTCTTTAATTAAAAAAAATACTTAATTTTTTAAAGCAGTTTTAGATTCACAGGAAAACTGAAAGAAAGGTACATGGATTTCCCATATGTCCCCTGTCCCCACACATGTCTCCTCTCATTATGAACATTACCCACCTGTGTGGTACATTTGCTACCAAGGATGAACCTACACTGATATGATCACTCAAAGTCTAAAATTTACATTAGGATTCACTTTTGGTGTTGTACATTCTAGGGGTTTGGACAAATGGAAAGTGATATATTTTCATCACTATAATATCATACAGAGTATTTTTACTGGGGTCTAAAAATCCTGTGATCTGCCTATTCATCCCTCCCCATCTCCCTAAACCCTAGAAATGGATCTTTTTATTTTCTTCAAAATTTTGCCCTTTCTAGAATGTCATATAATTGGGGTCATTCAGCATGTAGCCTTTTCAGTTGGCTTCTTTCACTTAGTAAAATGCATTTAAGATTCCTCCATGTCTTTTCACACCTTGAAAGTTCATTTATTTTTAGCACTGAATGATATTCTGTTTTCTACATGCAATGCAGATTATTTATTCATTTACCTACTGATGGACATATTAGTTGCCTCCAAGTTTTACAATTATGAACAAAGTTTCTATAAATATCTGTGTGCAGGTTTTTGTATGAATATAGTTTTCAGTTCCTTTGTGTAAGTACCAAGGAGTACGACCTTTATATCATATGGGAAATTATGCTTAGTTGTTTTTTTTTTCCCCCTGCTCTAAGTTGTGGCTTCTAGGATCTAGTTCCCTGATCTGGGGCCCCTGCAACGGGAGCCTGGAGTTTTAACCACTGGACCACCAGAGAAGTTTAGTGTTTTTAAGAAATTGCCAAGCTGTCTTGCAAAGTGGCTGCATCATTTTGCATTACCACTGGCAATGAATAAGAATTCCCATCGCTTCACATCCTCCAAGGGAGACTGGCATGCTGCAGTCCATGGGGTTGCAAAGAATCAGACACAACTTAGCGACTGAACAAAAACGATCACATTCTCACCAACATTTAATGCTGTCAATGTCTCCAGATTTTGGCTTTTCTAATAGGCGTGTGAACAGTCGCTCAGTCATGTCCAACGCTTTGCAACTCCATGGACTGTAGGCCTTCAGGCTCCTCTGTCCATGGAAGTCTCCAGGCAAGAACACTGGAGTGGGGTGACATTTCCTTCTCTAAGGGATCTTCCTGCCCCAGGGATCAAGCCTGCATCTTCTGCACCGGCAGGCAGATTCTTCACCACTGAGCCACCTGGGAAGCCCAACAGGGATGTAATTATAAGCTTGTTATTTAAAATTTGCATTTCCCCAAAACATATGTTGTGGATCATCTTTTTCATATGTTTATTTGCCATCTGTATTTATATCTCCTTTGGTGTGGTGTTTGGTAAGGTCTTTTGTGCATTTTTAGTTGAATTGTTTGTTTTTTTAATTGTTGAACTTCAAGGCTTCTTTGTATATTTTGAATAACTGCGTTTTATTAGATGGATCTTTTTACAAGTATTTTGTCCCAGCTGTCTTATCTTCTAATTCTGTTGACATTGTTTTTTTCATGGAGCAGTTGTTTGTTTATTTGTCTTGAACAAATCATTATCAATCAATGACTTCTTTCATACACCTTGTCTTTGTTGATGTATCTGAAAAGGTATCACCATACCTAAGGTCATACAGGTTTTCTCCTATGTCATCTTCTAGGGGTTTTAGAAGGGGAATTTTTTTTAAAGAGTGAGACATTATAAATTTGACTGGAATTTCTGTGTGTGGTCAAGGCTTATTGATTAATGGGTTTACTGTAGCATGACATGTGTGATCAGGTGGCTTATCCTAAAAATGAGGATAAGACCTAATTATTACTTATAAAATTCTTTTTCTCTGGGGTGATTTAGTTTCTCTAGTCTTCAGATGCTATGCCCTAGTTAAGATGAGGTATAATTCCAGCCATTTCCATCCCAGAAGTCGATAGAGTCAAAGAGCTGGATGTCCAACTGTCTGTTTATTAATAGATTGTCACTTAATTTTTATTTTCAACACCTATCTCTTCATCCTCATGTTTTCTCCCATGTTTCCTCTCTATCCTTTCATATCACCAAAGTCCCAGAGTCTATTTGCTCAGCTTTTCCAATTTCCCACTAACAGAAGGACTAGTTCTCTAATCATTTCATATTCATATTTTCAACCAGTTTCCAGTTTTTCAGTTTAGCAGCTAACCTACTGTTCCTGAGATAAATAGGTCTCTCCAATTCCTAAACATTTGAAGATGATCTTATAGGAACAAGTAAATTTGCTTCTTATTGACATAAACCTCAGTAGTCACCTAAGTTATAACTTTCTCCTCCAATCAAGCATCCTATTTACATCCTGAAAATTATTAAAATTACTTGTCTGATGTTATCTTTTTTTCTTTGCCCTTGGGAATCTATGCCCTTATCATTATCTTACTGTCATTTTAATGACATTTAAAGAAGAGGAAATAAACATGTACAATCAGTATTAAGAAGTCTTACATTGTCACCATTTGCATCTATAAGATTCACACTATTAAAGATGTTGTTAACGATTACTATTGGATCACTAAATAGTTCATACTATATGCTAAATGAGGTTGATTAGCTGTATTTTTTTTTCACTTATCTGAATGCCTCAGTATATTTTCTTAATAGTCCGTGCTTGAAACCATTGTACTTTAATCATACATTAAACTATGTATTCCAAACCTCATAAATCACATAATGTAATCACTGACAAATAATTACATTTTACCTTCAAAGAACTAAGTGAATAGACACTGGTAGGATAGGACCATAAGTTCACTTAAAAATACATTTATTAAAATAACGAAAGGAAAACCATGACTTACTAAGCAATTTAAAAATTTTCTTGGTTGTCATAAGATACAGTGAAGCATCACTAAAACTTTTTAAGAATTTCATTTTTCATTACTAGTTTGACAGTAAGTCAAACTAGCAACACATAAGGTGTCTAAGCATAGTTATTTTAAATGATAATTCATTGACTTGCCCATAACACTATTTTTCTTAGCTTTCAGTAGCCTATGGATTCACATGGAGCCTAATTGAATTTTAAAACCCACATCTTGCTATTTTATTTCCCATACTTATCCACTCAGGACTGAAGCCCTCTTGAAGCTACATTTTCCTATCACTTCACACACTGCTGGACTATTTTCAGAGCAGAACCCCCTGTCCTTACTATCAGTAAGAACTGCTTCTCCTATAAATCACCCCTCCTGATCTAAGCTCAGCTTGGAAACACGGCTCACTTTGATCATTGTAAGATCTGACCAGCCAGTGTTATTTCTAACACTGCCTTAGAAATGCAGCTTTGGGTACCTTATGGCCTCGTGTCTGCGTGTTAGTGGCTGTATCATTGCACCACTGTCCGTGCTTGCTTCTGTGGCTCCTGACTCACTGCTGCTGCTGACCACTGCTGTAACTGGTCCGAGGTCTTCCCTGTCCATCCCTGCCTTCTGCTGCTCTGACAACGCTCCTTGCTGCCCACTGTGCCCGCTGGAACTGCCAGTTCTCAGGCTGGGCGGCAAAGTGAAAGGACAGTGGACTCTTCCCTGTGTGCTGAGCACTTTAAGACTCTGAGGGAAATCTTGCTTGGTTTCCAAGACACTACAGTGTTTAATAAATAGTTTTCTTATTTCACTCATAGGCCTTTTCTCTCTGTTACTAGAACATAGCTTGCAGATGACAGTTTCACAGTGGAATCAGGACCTAGAACCATCATCTCCTTTTGATCCTGTCAAATAGCAGTGCTTTTCACCTGGTGATAGTTTTGCCTTTCAGGGGATATTCATCAATGTCTGAAAATACTTTCAGTTGTGACAGCTAAGCAACTACTAGTGGCAATGAGTGGGTAGAGGCCAAGAAGACTGCTGACTGTTCTACAGAGCACAGGACAGGTTAGCTCTCCATAACAAGGAATTATCCGTCTCTCTCAAATGCCAACTGTACCGGGCATGAGAAAGCCTGTTAGAGAGGATTGGAAGTGAATGGTCAGGCGCACCACAGACATAACAAGGAAATCTTGAGAATTCTAAACTGTGTGTGGATGACACAGATTACTTTTCTGCAGAAATGAAATCTTGTGGAAGTGGTCCAAGATGAACTCACTGTATACCTCACTCTGCTTTAAACAAAGAATGGGTAACAGTTTTCCCACGTGATAACAGCTGCAGAATTTGTAGAATGACAGGAGGGGATACATGTAGAATCACATGTATAGACATGAATAATGATATGAGGGAACACAATGCTCCAAATATTTACTTTTTTGCTGATCTTATTTCATATAAATGTCTGCCATGAACAAAAAATTTTTCCCTGGATTTATAATGGTTGAGTAATATTCCATTGTATATATGTACTACATCTCCTTTATCCATTCCTCTGTCGATGGACATTTAGGTTGCTTCCATGTCTTGGCTATTGTAAATAATAGTTCTGCAATGAACACTGAGGTACACATATCCTTTTGGATCTTGTTTTTCTCTGGATTTAAAAAGTAAATTCAATAAAATAATAACCAGTAAAATAAAGTCTCTTCAGCTTTCCATGAGAGTGTGCATTTTTTTTAAAGGGATGAAAGTGTACAAGAGTGCTAGGAACAAAGTCTAACAGGAGACCTCATGGTAGCATATGAAAGAATTTCTGCTAATTGGGACTGGATTGAATTTGAAAGCAACAGCAGCTGCTATGGAAGATCCTGGCTGGTGGGAAATGGCTTAAATAAGCCTCTGGCTTTCTTTTATTGTTTGGCACAATTCTAGAGCATAGTGGCTACACTAAACAGAAATCCAAGAATTCCCACACCACGTCTGTCCATCTCCATGATGTGAGAAACAAACTGTGAAACAGCCAGAAATATGTCTCCTTTCTATACTCTCATCTTCACCTACTTCAGCCTTTTTTACTTCCTTTCCATCCATAACTTTCAGCATGAAGTATTAGAAGAGGAATGCAGGGATACAGTCCTGTGCATCCTGAAATGTATATACAACCATGCAAAACATCAAAGATAGATACAGACCTACAGGGTAAGTTCTACAAGCAATGCATGCTTCTAAGTCTGCCATATGTTACACTCAGATGAAGTAGTACATGAGGCTGCCTCCCTGGCATAGAATTTGACCACTCAAACCTTAGTAGACTTTAACTCTGCTCAAAAGTAACACACTGAATTCCTGCTTGGTCATACAAACTATATTCAGGGTTGTGAAGAGCAATCTTCCACCTGTCTTAAATATTTGAATAAGAATCATGAGACCTCTCAGTGCCAGTGAGAAAGGCTGAGGACACTAAATCTACTGATGTACCCTGGAATAGTGTAGAATGTTTGTGTTAGTTCCCTATTGCTTCTTACCACAAACTTAGTGGCTGAAAAGAACACACACTATCATGCAACCTTGAGAACAGATATGTAAAATGGGTTTCACTTAGCTAATGTCAGGTTTGGCAGAACTGTCTTCCTTGTGGGGTCTTCAGTATGTGTGTTCAGTCGTGTCTGACTCTTTGCAATATCATAGGCTGTAGTCCCCAAGGATTATAGCCCATCAGGCTCCTCTGTCCTTGGGATTTCCCAGGCAAAAATGTTGGAGTGGGTTGCCATTTACTTCTCCAATGGGTCTTCCCAAACCAGGGATTGAAACTGGGTGTCCTGCATCTCCTGCATTGGCAGGCAGATTCTTTACCACTGAGCTGCCTGGCAAGACAGTCCAACTGGTAATCAGAACAATCTTTGAAGATTATTAACCAAACCACATCTACAAAATGCTTTTTGCCATGTGGGATAACATATTCACATGGCATTAGGGCACAAATATCTCTAGGGGCCATTAAATGCCAGTTATATACATTTTAGACAAAGGCTAGTTCAAAAACTTAAATTGAAAGAAAGTATGGAAACCCACTAGACCATTTAGGTATGACCTAAATCAAATCCCTTATGATTTTACAGTGGAAGTGACAAATAGATTCAAGCGATTAGATCTGATAGACAGAGTGCCTGAAGAACTATGGACAAAGGTTTGTGACATTGTACAGGAGGCACTGATCAAGACCATCCCCAAGAAAAAGAAATGCAAAAAGGCAAAATGGTTGTCTGAGGAGGTCTTACAAATAGCTGTGGAAAGAAGAGAAGCAAAAGGCAAAGGAGAAAAGGGAAGATACACCCATTTGAATGCAGAGTTCCAAAGAATAGCAAGGAGGAGATAAGAAAGCCTTCCTCAGTGCAAAGAAATAGAGGAAAACAACAGAATGGGAAAGACCAGAGATTTTTCAAGAAAATTAGAGATACCAAGGGAACATTTCATGCAAAGATGGGCACAATAAAGGACAGAAATGGTATGGACCTAACAGAAGCAGAAGACATTAAGAGGAGGTGGCAAGAATACACAGAAGAACTGTACAAAAAAGACCTTCATGACCCAGATAATCATGATGGTGTGATCACTCACCTAGAGCCAGCCATCCTGGGATGTGAAGTCAAGTGGACCTTAGGAAGCAACATTCTGAACAAAGCTAGTAGAGGTGATGGAATTCCAGTTGAGCTATTTCAAATCCTAAAAGATGATGCTGTGAAAGTGCTGCACTCAATATGCCAGCAAATTTGGAAAACTCAACAGTGGCCATAGGACTGGAAAACATCAGTTTTCATTCCAATCCCAAAGAAAGGCGATGTCAAATAATGCTCAAACTACTGAAAAATTGCACTCATCTCACATGCTATCAAACTAGTACTCAAAATTCTCCAAGCCAGGCTTCAACAGTATGTGAACCATGAACTTCCAGATGTTCAGGCTGGATTTAGAAAAGGCAGAGGAACCAGAGATCACATTGCCAACATTTGTTGGATCATTAAAAAGCGAGAGACTTCCAGAAAAACATCTACTTCTGCTTTTTTGACTATGCCAAAGCCTTTGACTATGTGGATCACAACAAACTGTGGAAAATTCTTAAGGAGATGGGAATAGCAGACCACCTGACTTGCATCCTGAGAAATTTGTATGCAGATCAAGAAGCAACATTAGAACTTGACATGGAACAACAGACTGGTTCCAAATTGGTAAAGGAGTATATAAAGGCTGTATACTGTCATCCTGCTTATTTAACTTATATACAGAGTACATCATGAGAAATGGTGGGCTGTATGAAGCAAATCTGGAATCAAGATTGCCAGGAGAAATATCAATAACCTCAGATGTGCAGATGACACCATCCTTATGGCAGAAAGCAAAGAAGAATTAGAGCCTCTTGATGAAAGTGAAACAGGAGAGTGAAAAAGTTGGCTTAAAGCTCAACATTCAGAAAACTAAGATCATGACATATGGTCCCATCACTTCCTGGCAAATAGATGGGGGAACAATGGAAACAGTGAGGCACTTTATTTTGGGGGGCTCCAAAATCACTGCAGATGGTGACTGCAAAGCCATGAAATTAAAAGATGCTTGCTCCTTGGAAGAAAAGTTATGACCAAACTAGACAGCATATTAAAAAGCAGAGACATTATTTTGCCAACAATGTCCATCTAGTCAAACTTATGGCTTCTGCAGTAGTTATGTATGGGATGTGAGAGAGTTGGACTATAAAGAAAGCTGAGCATTGAAGAATTGGTGCTTTTAAACTTGGTGTTGGAGAAGACTCTTGAGATTTCCTTGGACTACAAGGAGATTCAACCAGTCCATCCTAAAAGAAATCAGTCCTGAATATTCACTGGAAGGACTGATGCTCAAGCTGACACTCCAATACTTTGGCCACCTGATTGAAGAACAAACTCATTGGGAAAGACCCTGATGCTGGGAAAGATTGAAGGCTGAGAGGATAGGGGGATGATAGAGGATGCGATGGTTAGATGGCATCACTGACTCAATGAACATGAATTTGAGTAAGCTCCAGGGGTTGGTGATGGACATGGAATCCTGGCGTGCTGCAGTCCATGGGGTTACCAAGAGTCAGACACAACTGACAGATTGAATTGAACTGTCTTCAAAAATATAAAACCTGTAATTTGTGGCGTCTCAATAAATCTTCTCGAAGGAACATGCCTTGAAGAGAATTAAAGATGAATTCCTATTTCTCCTTGTTCTGGAAAGTTAGGTGCATTTTCCTTGATGCTCACACTGTTCTTATATGCTCTCTATGTTGCTATACCAGATAGTTATTACAATAAAGGATGACCTGTTCTCATAGAACATTCAGAAGCAGTCGTTTTTGGCTCAGACTATGCCTGGTGGGCTGCCATCTATGGGGTCACACAGAGTTGGACACGACTGACGTGACTTAGCAGCAGCAGAATGAACAATAAGACTCAGTAGAAATACTTCACTTGTACTGTCTCCAGGTGTCATTGTTCTCCTCCTTGACTTTGACCAAGATGCTTTCTCAAGTCCAAGATGCTTATCTCATTAGCTCTTGTTCCTTTAAAAAAAATAGCAACTTTCTTTTGAGAAACTACTGGGCTAAGTACTCCCCCAAATATTGTTTTATTTATTATCTGATGTAAACCTCTTAAAACCGTGGTAAAGAAACCACCTGCCAATGCAGGAGACATAAGAGATGTGGTTCGATCCCTGAGTCAGGAAGACCCCTGGAGGAGGGCATGGCAACCCACTCCAGTACTGCTGCCTGGAGAATCCCATGGACAGAGGAGCCCGGTGGGCTACAGCCTATAGGGTCACACAGAGACATGAGTTAGCACATATGTGTGAGTGTACTCAGCCATTTCAGTTGTGTCTGACTCTTGCATACTCACAAAAATAATATAAGGTAAGCATTCTTATCAGACAGGTAAGGACACTGTACTTCCCACTCTGCCATCCCCTGTGAATTAGCCTAGCAAAAGACTGCATTTTTCTGGCTTGTGTCTAACAGGGAAGAGCAGTATCAGATACCAGGCGCAGTGCAGATATTCAATACGTGCTAAATAAATTGACTGGGACACCAATGCTCTATTTCTTGCCTGATAAGACTGGGAGGGTGAGGCAGAGTTGAGTATGTCTCTTTCAGTTAAAATTCTTATCAGTCTGAAATCCTATCAGTAGATGCCATTTAATCAGGAGTGAAAAAATCTGTAACTACTCTTAAGTATCATCATGAAGCTTATGTTTTTATCTGTCATTTTAATTGGAATTTGTCAGTATATACTAGAGAAGGAAATGGCAGCCCACTCCAGTATTCTTGCCTGGAGAACTCCATGGACAGAAGAGCCTGGTGGACTACAGTCCATGAAGTCACAAAGAGTCAGACGCAGCTGAACGACTGGGCAGGGACATCAGTATGTACAAACACAAACCTACGGGTGTCTGGCAGCCCAAGCAGAACATGGAAGGTCATAGGTCATAGCAAGAGGGGGAAAAAAAGTTTCTTGTTCGAGGAAAAGAAACCATTTTTTTTTTCCTTTTTGGTATTCTTTTTGCCCATCTATCCTACTTTTCTTGGTCTTTGGATTCTAGTTGCCTACCTATACTCCTGGTGTGCATCTGAAGAAGTGCCGACCGAAACCCTTTAGCACTAAACAAATCTGAGTTCAAGTCTTGCCCTTGACAAATACTGAGTATATCTCTGATTTCATGCAAGGAACTTCTCTATAGGTCAGTTTACACATTTGTAAAATGGAAAGAAACTGCCTATCTTCAGGGATGATTTTTGAAGTTCAGTTTCAGATGGTTAATAAATGTTAAATCCTTTTGCTGATATTATTTTTCATATTACTATTATGTTAATATTCAGCTCTGAGGAGTTGAGTGTATCAGTTCATAGTTTTTGGAATAATGTCAAGCCAAAAAAAAAAAATCCATATAAATGTTAGCTATTGGTACATTTTAAAGCAATTATTATTTTATTAATATCAGCTTACCTTTGATTCACGGATTCTGCTTTTTTTTTTTTTCAACTGAAGTTTTCCCATTTCTTTTCTAAGAAAGTATCCAGATTTAATATTCAGTCTCCCTGCTTTGTGGTACTGCTCTGCTTGTCCTGATAATATTTAAAACCCCTGACCTGATCAATTCTATCTAAGCTCACAATATCTAAAAGCACCCTTCCACCTAAATAGCCTCCTGGAATTAGCTTGACCTCTGCCGACTCTCCTTTGTTCTACTGCAATGAACAACCCTGGAGGACAACACCCTGGGTCCTATTGATATTATGAAATCATAAAGCCAAGATATTATTTGATAACTTGTCATTCTGTGAACTAAAATACTTCTCTGCATCTGAATCTCAGTCCTGGTGTTCTAAAGCTGAGCATGACCAATCTTTTCCGTGAAGGGCCAGATAATAAATATTTCAGGTTTTGTGGGCGAGACAGTCTCTGCAACAACTATTCAGCCCTGCAGATACAGCTCAGAAACAGCTAGATGAAAGGACGTGGTTATGTGCCAATAAAACTGTTTATAAAAATAAGTGATAGTCTGGGCTTCCCAAGTGGTGCAGTTGTAGAGAATCCACCTGCCAATGCAGGAGACGTGGATTTGATCCCCCCCAGGTTGGGAAGATTCCATGGAGAAGGAAATGGCAACCACTCCAGTATTCTTGCTTGGAAAATTCCATGGACAGAGGAGCCTGCTGGGCTACAGTTCATGGGTTTGCAAAAGAGTCAGACATGACAGCACCGACACACAGACACACACACACACACACACACACACACATACACAAAAGTGATAGGCTAGATTTGGTCCTCAAAACATACTTTGTTTACCCTTGTCTTAAAGCATGTAATTGTCACCCCCAAGGAATTGTAAATTAGACCTTGGGGGGAGATTGCATAAAAATCTTACTCTCTGTTCAAAGCCCAGATAAAGTACAGAAACAGATTGTTCTAAGTTGAATCGTCTCTAAAAACTGATGTCTACCCAGAAGCTAAGAATGTGACTTATCTGGAAATAGTGCCTTTGCAGGTATAATCAAGTGAAGATCTGGTCACACTGGATTTGGGGTGAGTCTTAATCCAACGACTGGTGTCTTTATAAGAAGAGAGAAGTCTGGCCACAGAGATGTGCACATAGGTTTCACTGGACAGATACATAGGAAAGTGCCACGTGATTGGAGGGGTGCTTCTACCAGCCAAAGAAGTAAGGTTGCCAGCAACAAGGGGAAATGAGAAAGAAGCAAGGAAGGGTCCTTGCTATCGCCTCTAGAGAAAGCTTGGCCTGCCAGCATCTTTTTTTCAGTTAATTTTTTTAAATTGGAGGATAATTGCTTTACAATGTTGTGTTGGTTTTTGCTATACAATATCACGAATTAGTCATAACTATATATACACGTATATTTATATATGTCTCTCTCTATGTATCTATCTATATAGATAGATATATAGATGTCCACCTAGAAGGTAGGTGGGAGGAAGGCTCAAAAGGGAGGGTGTATAATATTCCATTGCATGCACATACCACAACTTCTTTCCTTTCATCTATTGGTGGACATCTAGGTTGTGTCCATGTCCTGGCTATTGTAAATTGTGCTGCAGTGAACACTGATGTACATGGGATAAACTTACAATGAAAAATCGGAAAGAAAAATTAAGGAAACAATCACATTCACTGTTGCAACAAAAATAATAAATACCTAGGAATAAACCTACTGAAAGAGACAAAAGTTCCATATGCAGAAAGCTTTAAGATACTGCCAGCATCTTAATATCAGATTTCTAGCCTCCAGAATTATGAGACAATAAGTTTCTATGGCTTTCAGCTACACAGCTTGTGGTAATTTGTTATGGAGGACTAGAAAATTAATACACAGGTACATAACCTATCTGCAGTATTAAACTTTCATAAGATGATTATTGTTATGGAAAAATATTTTTAAAGTCTCCAAGGAGGAGGTCATATATTTTTTAAAGATGCTGAGAATCACTGCTGTAGATATGTCACTTTACTGATCATCTTGACAAGGTGTCAGACAAGAACCAACATTTATTTTGAAAATATTTTCCACTTTTTTCTAAACATGGCCTCCCCTTCAAACACTAGTGATGTGTTTCACCTTCAACCTTACTATAGAGTTGTTCCAATTCTTACAAATGATGACTTTGTACTTAGATGAACTTGACCTTTGCCCTAACAACTTTATCTTCAGGAATGAAGATATGGAACTATCATAATTGAGCTGCAGACCTAACATCCAAGCAGCTTTCTATTGTCAAAATACACCAAAGAACTGTGTTGTTCCAACTTTAACTTTCAACAGTAGGTAGACTCAGAGTTAAAAGAACTAAAACCACCTCCAAATTCTGGAGCATGAATAAACTTGCATTTTTCTTATGGACCACATTATGGTCTAATTACTGTGAGCTCAATATTTTCAAGCCTGACTTAAAAAGAACAAAACCAAAGCTTAGAAATCCTAAGAAGCATCCCCCAGGTCACAAACCTCTGAGTAGTCAAGTCCAATTTAATGCAAGTTGTCCTATTCTTCACAGTGTGTTACTTTGTATCTGAGACCCCCATGAGTGCAGATCTAGGGGAGTCCCACAAAAATCTGCAATCAGAGGTGTTACGATTCTTTTAATTAGATGCTTCGACCAGAATGGATAATCCTTAGAGGATGAGCGACAGAACTTTCTTAACCAGAAATTGCCCTGTATTGTCAACCAGGAAATAACCGAATTATTTCACACATAATTGGGAAATGCCTCACTCCTGACACCCTAGGTTGAGCTGTTAGAGGCCAAACTCTTGAAAGGTCACATCTTCAGTGTCAGTTTTCCTATGTCGCCCAAAAACAATCAGCACAATTTATTCAATAAATATTAAGAGTCTTCAACACACTAGGCTCTGGAAAAAGGCAGTGAATCAAAGACAAGAGAAATGAGAATCTATTCTTATGGAGTTAACAGTATAGTCAGAGTGGAATAAACTAACAAAAAATAAAAGAAATAAGTAAAATAAATTAGTATACCATATACTGGTACTAATTTAAGTGGTTAAGAGCACAGAACAGGCTGCATGGCGCTCTACCACAGACAAAGTGTAACCTGTAAAATGACAGAGCCTGTCACAGGATTGTTGGAAGGTCTGATGGATAGAAAACACTTAGATCTAAGCACTTAGCTAACACATACATTATCCAGTTCAGTTCAGTTGCTCAGTCATGTCCGACTCTTTGCAACCCCATGGACTGCAACATGCCAGGCCTCCCTGTCCATCACCAACTCCCGGAGTTTATTCAAACTCATGTCCATTGAGTCGGTGATGCCATCCAAGCATCTCATCCTGTTGTCCCCTTCTCCTCCCACCTTAACTCTTTCCCAGCATCAGGGTCTTCTCAAATGAGTCAGTTTTTTACATCAGGTGGCCAAAGTATTGGACTTTCAGCTTCAGCATCAGTCCTTCTAATGAATATTCAGGACTTATTTCCTTTAGGATGGACAGATTGGATCTCCTTGCTGTCCAAAATACTCTCAAGAGTCTTCTCCAACACCACAGTTCAAAACCATCAATTCTTCAGTGCTCAGTTTTCTTTATAGTCCAACTTTCCCATCCACACATGACTACTGGAAAAAACCTAGCTTTGACTAGACAGACCTTTGTTGGCAAAGTAATGTCTTTGCTTTTTAATATGCTCTCTAGGTTGGTCATAACTTTTCTTCCAAGGAGCAACTGTCTTTTAATATCATGGCTGCAATCACCATCTGCAGTGATTTTGGAGGCCAAAAAAAATAGTCTCTCTCAGTTTCCACTGTTTCCCCATTTATTTGCCATGAAGTGATGGGACCAGATGCCATGATCTTAGTTTTCCGAATGTTGAGTTTTAAGTCAACTTTTTCACCCTCTCTTTCACTTTCATCAAGAGGCTCTTAATTCTTATTCACTTTCTGCCATAAGGGTGGTGTCATCTGCATATCTGAGATTATTGATATTTCTCCTGGCAATCTTGATTCCAGCTTGTGCTTCATCCAGTCTAGCATTTCTCATGATGTACTCTGCATATAAGTTAAATAAGCAGGGTGACAATGTACAGCCTTGATGAACTCCTTTCCCTATTTGGAGCCAGTCTGTTGTTCCATGTCCAGTTCTTACTGTTGCTTCTTGACCTGCATACAGATTTCTCAGGAGGCAGGTCAGGTGGTTTGGTATTCCCGTCTCTTTAAGAAGTTTCCACAGTTTGTTGTGATCCACACAGTCAAAGGTTTTGGCATAGTCAATGAAGTGGAAGTAGACAGACATTGTTAGCTCTTATTAAAGCTAGAACTGAAGCTAGAGAGGGAAGCCGGTGACTGTGGAGATGAATGAGGACAATAACACTTAGATTTTTGAAAACTATGGATTTGAATCCTGGCTCTGCCACTTACTCTGTTATCTTGGAAAAAGTATGTAAACTCTCTGGGATTCTCAGTTTTTGTGTTTTTTATTTTGTTAGGCTGTAAAATTGAATAACCCTACTAACCATGTCAGTTTGAGACAGAATAATTTGGACAGAATGAAATAGCTTTGGTAAAGCTCACAGTGGTCCTAGACAGAGAATATGTAACTCATGACTGTTTCTTCTTAATCACTAAACCATGGTTGACAGAGAGACCTTTCCCAACCTCCTAAATGAGAATACATTGCCCTGTCCCTCCTTATCCATGGGGAATACATTTGTTCCAAGACCCCCAATGAATGCCTGAAACCACAAGTAGTATCGAATCCTATGGTTTTTCCATATATGTATATACCTATGATAAAGTTTATAAATTAGGCACAGTAAGAGAATATACAGATTGCCAGTGTCACTACTCTTGTAGTTTGGGGACGTTATTAAGTAAAATAAGGGTTATCTGAACACAAGCACTGTGATGCTGTGTGAGTAAATCTGATAAGACTGCAAATACAGCACACACACAGGGATGATTAGGTCCTGGGCAGAATAGGGCAGAAAGGCAGGAGATTTTATCAGGCCTCTAAGAACAGTGTACAATTTAAAACTTATGAGTTGCTTATGTCTGGAACCTTCCATTTAATATTTTTGCACCATGGTTGACCACAGGTATCTGAAGTCACAGAAGGTGACACCATGGATCAGGAGGGACCACTGTATTGAGAAGGCTTCGGGTACTCCCATGTGGCCCAAGTCTTTCCAAGGATGTGTTGAGGGAGTTGATATCAGCATCAGTGTTTTACTTTTGTCATTAAATAGAGTTTTTTTCCCCCAAATAAGTCTCTCCTGGGGTACTAGTTAGTGTCTCTTCCTATGGGTAATTCAGCTTTTGCCACATGTTTCAGTCAGGTCAGCCTACTCTAAGACCACAGACTGAGCGGCTTAAACAATAAACACTTCTTTCTCACAGTTCTGTGGTTGAGAAGTCCAAGATCAAGGTTCTGGCAAATCAATGTCTGGGAAGAGTACTCTTCCTGAAGATAACCATCTTCTCTTTTTATCCCCACATGATGGAAAGAGGGAGTGAAGCAAGCCCTCCCCTGTCTCTTCATTTAGGAGCAAGAATCTCACCAGGAGGGTTCCACTGTCATGACTAATTACTTCCCAAGGGCCCCATCTCCAAATACCGTCACATTGGAGATTGTAGCATCAGTATATGAATTTTGGAGGGATGCATACATTCTGTCCAAAGCACATATCTCCATGAATTCTGGCTCCACATTCACAACCACAGGTTATAACCTCTATACACTTATAACCTTAAAACTAGGTAACATGACTACATGATCCAACACCAGAGACTGGGAAGACCTCCATGACACTATTACTCCAGGGTAGTATCAGTGGGTTCACCCACAAGAAATTGCCAAAATCCCATTGTTCTTTTTTTTAAAAAATAAGTCAGCATCTAGGACAACATCCTTAAGTGCCTATTTCCTGAGCCAGTAATTTTCTTACCAAAGATAAGATACTTTGGCATAATTATTTCTTGTTAGGTCTAAAATTAAAAAAAAATAGTCAATTCTCCCTCTTTATACATAAATGAAGAAGAACTAAAGTGCCTCTTGATGAAAGTGAAAGAGGAGAGTGAAAAAGTTGGATTAAAACTCAACTTCAGAAAACTAAGATCATGGCATCTGGTCCCATCACTTCATGGGAAATAGATGGGGAAACAGTGGAAACAGTGGCTGATTTTATTTTTCTGGGCTCCAAAATCACTGCAGATGGTGATTGCAGTCATGAAATTAAAAGACGCTTACTCCATGGAAGGAAAGTTATGACTAACCTAGATAGCATATTAAAAAGCAGAGACATTACTTTGCCAACAAAGGTCCATCTAGTCAAGGCTATGGCTTTTCCAGTGGTCATGTATGGATGTGAGAGTTGGACTGTAAAGAAAGCTGAGTGCTGAAGAATTGATGCTTTTGAACTGTGGTGTTGGAGAAGACTCTTGAGAGTCCCTTGGACTGCAAGAAGATCCAACCAGTCTATCCTAAAGGAGATCAGTCCTGGGTGTTAATTGGAAGGACTAATGTTGAAGCTGAAATTCCAATACTTTGGCCACCTGATGTGAAGAGCTGACTCATTTGAAAAGACCCTGATACTGGGAAAGATTGAGGGCAGGAGGAGAAGGGGATGACAGAGGATGAGATGGTTGGATGGCATCACTAACTCAATGGACATGGGTTTGGGTGGACTCTAAGAGTTGGTGATGGACAGGGAGGCCTCATGTGCTGCGGTTCATGGGTGGCAAAGAGTCAGACACAACTGAGTGACTGAACTGACTGACTGACTGATACATAAGTGGAGTAAAGTTATATGTTTAAATAAATACTAATGACAAAATACATAATTTAACAATACCCAAAAGCAGTACTATTATTATCCCCCTTTAAAGATGTAAAAAGTAAGCCAAGACAGATTAATCAACTGGCACAAAGTCATAACAACAGAATTCTTTGGATAAAGAATTTGAACCAGACAACATGGTTCTTCTTCAATATGTTATGCTACCTATTATGTGTCTGTCACATCAGTCATTCAAAAAATTCTTGTGTAAGTGAATGCATCAAAGTAAAGGCAATAAATAATTAAATCTAGATTACTACATGAATTTAAGTGTGGTACATGTCATTAGAGTGGCGGATTCATAGTGAGAAAATGGGGGAAGCCATCCACATCAGTTTGAAATTCAATTTTGGGCTTGAGAACCAAAAATAATTTCCAGTGGCCAAAATGCCCTTTTGATTTCTTTCTTTGATGATCTAAAATATTGACAATTGGCCCTTAGAAACAACAGAGTTTACAACCATACACAGTAAAAACCAAATCTCACAATCATACACCTTACAATATGGAGATGCCTAATAGTTTCATTTATTCAGGGATCCTCCAATATATTTATTTAGGACTCACAATACTCCAAATATTATGTCAGGAAGAGGAATAATAGAGCTAAAGCATTATTCTTTCTGATAAAGCAAAAGAAGGGAACATGAAGCCAAAGAAGAGTGTAAGTAAAGCAAAAATGTGAGTAATCAACACTTTCATAAAAATGCAAGAATTCTGAAATGAAGTTGGAAATGCTGATATCACTCTTACAAAGTTCAGTTTAGTTCCTAGGGACCAGTTTCCATGGACCTGTCTTCAGTTTAAGCAGCTCAAAGTTCTTCAGTTATTTTCTCCATTCTGTTCTCAGTGAGAGAAACTGTCATAGGCACAGGGCTTGCCGTATTTCCTCCAGCCCTTAATGTAAACTGTCACCCTTTCCAAGCAGAGAAACATAGGACCCAGTATTCATGTTAGAAATGTATTATATAATAACAATCAGTTCTTGGCTTTCTGCAACAGCCTTTTAGCCCATCATCAATGCTTATGGTACAAATTTAAAGATTATGCAAATACCTAAAATACAAGGATGCCAACATAAAATCCATGGTGTTTCTCAAAGCAGAGCAGTATCAGAAAAGACATGGCTTTCAATTTAATGGCATTAAAATTGGTCTCTTTCGGCATATCTTCTTGGAAATGAAAGGAAAATAAAATTGCATTGTCTTCGTGTGTGTGTGTTCGCAGAATTGCATGATTTATAGAAACAACTTACCACTCATGAAAAAAGGCCTAAACTGATTTCAAAATGTTTAATAGGTATTAATATCAGAGCTTGAATCTAAATGCCATTAAATGGTCAGTGAAGAATACAAAGAAGAAAACAGAATTATCACCGATATTGGTTAGAGAATGAGTCCTAATAATTAAATGTGTGTTGATGGCAAAAGCATTTTGTTCTTTAGAAACATGTAAAGGACAACTAGTCAATATCTACTGAGCATTGTCAAATTTTTCTCTTTAAGTATGTCTATCTCAGGAGATAGCTTTTACATATATAATAGTTTACTAGTTATACCTTAACACCCAAACACAGTCAAGCACAGAGACTTCCCAGTATGCATCAAAATGACATTTCAGTTCTTATTTCTTAGAGTCTCTTTCTACAATAAAACATAAGTGCATTCTTCATCTGCCTTTAGTAAAGCATTTAGCTATAAAGGTTCAGACTCAGCAAGGAATTTCAGGAAACAATGATAAAAATACCAATAGATAAAAACCTAGTTTTTCATAATACTTTCAGAAAGATTTTCTTCATCTAAAAAATATCATCTCATAAAGAAAGCAAGTGCAGTGGCTCAAGCAATAGGTTATGCTCTTATACCGCTTTCAAAATACAAGGAACTGGCAGACAAATGTAGTGGTAATGATTTATTTTGAAACATGAATAACATGTGCTTTTCTTAATTTTTTTTCCAAAAGAAAAAAAAAAAAGTCTGCTGAGATTTCAGGACATAAAATTGAAAGATTTTATCTCCTGTTGGAAATATAAAGTAGAAATTGAGACCAACCTATACAAACTAAGATATATTCCACCCCTTAGTAGAAAGTTTTCTTCCTTTACAAGGTCAGATGGTAAAATGCAAGTACCTATCTCTTGCTGTCTCTCTCTCTCTTTCACACACACACATACACACACACACACACACACACACACATCTTTTGCCAATGCTTACCCAAGATGGCTGTTTTCTTATTTCATAAAAATGCCTGATTCATCCTCTTTCTGAAGGGTAAAGTGTCCCTTATGGTTGAATGACTTCAATTTGTGTTGATTCATTCAGCAGAGAGTTAAGTAAAATTTTACTCACATGATGCCATTGACTTAAAAATTCATTTTTCTAACCCTTAAAATTTCACTGAGAAACATTCTTTCTGTTGTATACTGTCAGAGAAACCTTGCTGCAGTTAGTTGCATTTCTAAGGCATGGTGCTGCTTCAGTGACAGGGTCTTGCTGGTGGAGACATTCTAACTGGGCTGGAAGGGAAGGCCACTGAGCCTCTGTGCTCATTTACTTGGTGACCTCCTCACTGAAGGGCAATGCATTGCCTTTTAATGTTTCTCGGAGACAGAATGATTAACATGAGCTTTCAGGAGATTAAGTTAAATTAATTTGAAATCATCATCAGGGGTCTATGAAGATGAGTTTTACATAACTATATTCATTGATGGTATATCAGCATGTATGATTTCTCCAGTTGGAGAGGTAATGTATGTGCCCACAAAACTTACACACACACACAAAACTTTGCTTTAGTAATACTTACTAGTGCTACTTCAGAGAGGAATAAACATAATAGAGATAATTTTGTGGCAATTCTTTTCAACTGGTAACACAGGTAATTTATTTTAGGAGCAGTGTATCACATCCACTATATTGTACCTCCCTACTAGAATTAAAGCCCCAAATGATTATGCAACTTAGACAAATATCAGACACTGTACTGTCTTGTTTACCATTGTACCAACAGCATCTATAAGAGCAACCTGCACAGAGTTATTTTATGTTGAATCAGTGATGTCAAAATTACTTCAACAGACTGCAAAATCCTCTATTAAATTATTTTGGCATGTTTTTGGTATTAATTGATTTAGTTTTCTTATGATGACTTTAGCATGAACAAGGTGAATTTCTCATGGGCAGTTATGACCTTGAAAAATACTGCTCTCTCTTCTGGTTTTCTGATTATTATAAAAATTTGTATTAAAACATATGCCTATTTTAAGAATAAGATATAAAATTCATAAACATGTTTGTGCCTTATATAGGAGCACTTAAATATTTAAAGTAAGTATTAACAGATGTAAAGGGAAAAACTGACAGTGACACAATGCAGTACTACTATATATATATATATATATATATATATCAACGAAAAGATAAAACACAAAGGAAAACAGTGGGCTTAAACAAAACATTAGAACACATGAACTTAACTGGTATCTATGGAACATTTCATCCAAAAACCACAGAATGCATGTTTCTTTCAAATATATATGGGATTTTCTCCATGTAGATCACAAAAGAGGCCACAAAACAAATCTTAAGCAATTTTAAAAGACTGATATCATATCAAGCATCTTTTCTGCCAACAATGATAGGAAACTATAAATGAACTGCAGGGAGAAAACTCAAAAAAATAAAACCCACTAATATGTGGATATTAAACAACATTCTACTAAGAAACTAATGGGTCAATGAAGAAATCAAAGAAGTCAAAAAAACACCTTGAAATGAAACAAAAAAGAAACACAAATTTCCAAAATTTACAGAGCATAGCAAATGCAATTCTAAGTGGGAAGTTTATAGCATTAGAGGCCTATATATGAATCAGAGGCCAATAAATATGAAAATGGAATTAGAAAAAGAACAATAAACAAAATGCAAAGTCAGCAAAAGCCTCACTGATCTATGATTGGTTGAATCTGTGAATGAAGAAATGTAGGTAGGAAGGACTGACTATAGGGTGGGTATGCAGATTTCTGAATGCATGAGGGTTAGCAACCGCAAGACTCCTACTGTTCAAGGGTCAGGTGTATTTTACCAAATTCCTCTTCCTGGATATACTGTTTTGTACTCCCTCTTGGCAAGTATATTAGTGCATATGTACTAGTTTCCATTTAAGGATTTTTCTCAATATTTTCACTTAAGGATTTTTGTTAATATATTAAGAGAAAAATAGCTTACTATAAAATTTATATAGTTAATCTGAAAGAAAGCAAGTAAGAGTAGCTGGAAAATCATTTTAAAAGAAGAGAAATGATGAGCTAGAGCTCTGATAATTGTTAAAATATATATGCATCCTCTATCATTTTAAAAGTTTGATCCATCAACAGATGAATGGAAAAAGAAGATGGGGCATATATACACAATGAAATACTACTGAGCCATAAAAAATAATGAAACTTTGCCACTTGCAAAACATGAATGAACCTGGAAAGCATTATGCTAACTGAAATAAGTTAGACAAAGAAAGACAACACTGGATGATATCACTTACATGTGGAATCTAAAAAAATACAACAAACTAGTGACTAACAAAAAAGAAACAGACTCACAGATGCAGAAAACAAACTCGAGGTTACCAGTAGGCAGTGGGTAGTGAGGAAAGGTGAACTAGGAATGGGCTTAAGTGGTACAGATTATTATGTGCAAAGATATCTAAGGATATATTATACAACATAGGAAATATGGCCAATGTTTTACAAAAACTATAAATGGAGTATGACCTTTTTAAAATTGTGAATCACTATAATGGACACCTGTACCTTACTTTGCACATCAAGTATACTTCAATAAAATTTTTTAATTAAAAAATGCATAAAGGTTTGATTTTGACTCATAAATATACAAACAGATCTCTTTGTAAGCAATACCTTTAAAGATGCCCTTAAAGATGAACATAAAATATACTTTTCTCCAAACTTACATTATTTTTTAAGTTGCTCAATTGTTTTATTGATACATGCATCTAAGAATGAACATAGCAGTATTAAATGAAATTGCCAAAATCTAGGAAGGCCCCAAATAAACATTATAATAAAAATGTTTAATTTTTATATAATTTTATATAGCAGAGGAAGTGAATGAGCAAATATTCATAAAATGAATAAAACAAATAAAATCTTAAAAAATAATTCGAGCAATAGTGAATAAAAATATAAACACAAAAGGCTCTGATGGCATGATATCAGTTTTATAAAACTGAAAACAGCAAAATCAACTTTATTATATTTAAAGTTGTGCAATGTTTAAAAAAATAACTTGTGTTTTAAAATAGCTGGGAAATACAATATTCTCAACAGTGCTTACCTTAAGGAGTTGCAAGGATCAGAACAAAATATACTAATGGTCACACTGGCAAAAATAATGATTTATTTATCAACTTCCATGGTGGGCTTACCAGTAAGTTCTGTTGTTTGGCTTTATAATTTTTATGTACATTGTATAATAGGCATTGCTGATGCTTTGCCTATTTCTTTTCAGGTCCCACTTACTGTTTATCCTTTTTGTTTTTTAGGCTTTGTATCTCATTGATTCTAAAAGCTCTTAACTATACTGCTTATGATAACTGCCATTAGCCTAACAGAATCACTTTAGCTAAATGCACAGATAACCAGAAGTACCTGAGAGTTCCTTTCTTCCTGGGATGACCCTCAACCAATAGCAAAAAATCAATGAAAAGAGAAACTGGTTCTACTGGGCATTTCTCCTCTCTCCCCTTTGTTGGCTCTAAGACCTCCAATCTTAGAATAGATCAGGTTCTCAGTCTTTGGTCTTCTTTCCTTAGTTATCAATATACAGTACTTGGATGAACCCATAGACTGTCATGGTGGTGTGACCATGATTCTCAAAATTATATTTTTTGCTTAATTAAAACTCCATACAGACTCAAGATCTGAACATCTTGTTACTTAATTAACATCTATTGGATGTTTAATAGGCTCTTCAAACTCAACAAACCTCAAGTTGGAACCTAGTATTTCTCCTAAACTAACAGTGTTCACATTTCAGTACATTCTCCCAGCTTCTTTGACCAAAACACCATAGAATTTCAGTGCTTCTGTAGGAAAGGGTTAGCTCATTAAAACAGGGTTCCTCAAACCCTACACCTTCCAAAGAATGGCTTGTCTTTAGGACTGGCCTTTAACTGGCTCCTTTGAAATAAGCTCTGAACTCTTGTAATATTCTGCATGATGAGGTCATTTCTGTATGTCTCTGACTTTGGGCTGTGCTGAATCCATTTGCCCAGATAAGTTTGTTCTAACAAGTGACTCAGGGTTCTCTAGAGAAGAAGAATCAATAGGACATATAGAGAGGTGTATAAGAGGAGAACTATTAAAATTTGCTCACCTGGTTAATAGAAGCAGAGAAGTTCTATAATCTGCCATCTACAAGCTGGAGAACCAGGAAAGCCAGTGATGTAATTCAGTGCAAGTTCAAAGGGCTGAAAATTAGGGAACTGATGTTTTAAGTCCTGATCTCAGTCCCAAATCTCAGGAACCAGGAGCGCCAATCCATGAAGGCAGAAGAAGATGGATGTTTCAGCTTAGGCAGAGAGAGTTAATTTGTCCCCCTTCCCCTTTCTGTTTTATTTGGGTCCTCAACAGACTGGACAATGTCTACTGTCATTTGTGAAGGCAATTTCTTCTATGTGGTCTACTAATTTATCCCAGTCTCTCCCAGAGACTCACAGACAGACAGATTCAGAATGCTTATCAGGAATACATCATGGATTGAAAGGATCAGCATTATAAAACCATTGATTCACCTCTAATTGATCTATGTGATAAATACAATCTCAGTCAAAATCAAATACCAAGAAGAGCCAAGATAATCTTGAAGAAGAAAAAGAAAAATGGAAGATAATTGTATAAAGCTACAGGAGGACAGACACAGAGAAAAATGAAATAGATGTTCAGCAAAGAAACTCACATGTATATGGATATAGCAGAAAAATGACGGAATATTCAATAAATGATGTCATTTAGAAAAATGTATTTTCACATATACCTCCCACTATACACTGAAGTCAATTATAGATGGGTGATACAAATGTCATTTAAGAAAACAAACAAACAAAAAACAACGATCTCTTCAAGGTATTTCAGGAGAAAATCATGATTTTAAGGTAGTCAAAGTTGTCTTAACCAAGAAAATATTTTTAATTGGAAAGAAATTAAAATTAGAAATGCTTGTCCATCAAAAATACCATTTATAGCATGAAAAGTTAACAGAAAGATGGGTAAGGGACTTGAACAGAGGATATTCAAATGGGCAAAAAACACAGAGTTTGGAGAACATATGGATTTGATCATGTATCACAGGTGAGAAGGCAAATTGCTTCTGTGATTTGAAAACTGTTTGGCAGTATCTTCTAAAAAGCTGAACATATACCTATTCTATGCTCTAGCTAGTGATATTTTCAGCACAGGAAACTGTGAGTCCAAAGACTTTAAGACAGCTGAATATCTGGTGCTCTCAAGCAACAATAAAGACACTGGTGTGTTTACTTTTTTTTTTTCCCTCCCACCTTCCTCTCATTAGAGTGTAAAAGACTTACAGGGAAATCCAACCAGTATTTTTCACTGAGGTCTTCCTAGCAATTAGGTTTGTAAAGTGAATAATATAAAAGTTCACCAAGTGTCTAAGGAATGAGTGAAGGAATGAATGAGTGAAGGGTGACACGTCCAGTTTCCTGACTTTTTATTAGCACATCTCTGTTTTTTTTTATTAAAAACACAGATCTTTAAAATGATCCAAATAATAAAGAGATGGAAGCTTCTGCCCTAGGTTCAGATTTCTTAGCGGGTTTTTTGATAGAGTGTTGGTTCTACAAATGCTCACCAAAAAAAATAATCCCATATCCATATATGGAAATATTGCTTACTGTGTCCCCAGCTTAGAAAATCACACTAAACTTTAGCATGTTAAAATAATTCAAAAGCATATAAAACATAAAATATAAAAGTTGCAGAATTGAAAAGCTCTTACAATTAAAAAATACTTCTGTTATAACTTTTCAAATATTTTCCAGACAGAGTTGACCCTGGAATCATTTTTATCTAATGTTTCTTAACATCCTGCAGAAGTTAGTGGTCCACCATAAACTTGGAGAAATTAGGAAAGCACTGATAAACGAGCTTTACTCTGAAGAGTTCTGCTGAGGTAATGCAGAGTCAAGATCAGAGATGAAGCTAAGAAGAAAGTTGTAATGTGATGAGGAATCCAGAGCACTTCTCTCCTCTCCCTTCTCCTTTGACAAGGTTTTAGGTAGAGTCATGTGGCTTAAAAAGGGGAAAACGGATATGAGCAGCACAAAACAAACAAGTAAATTAAACATAGTGGCAGGATTCCCACAGAGACAGTTCTAAAAGCCTGCTTGTTTTCAGTGGCCATAAAAATGTCTAAATTCAAAATGGAGACAGCATCAACTGCTTGCTACCTTATCCTGGAATCCTTGCCTAATACACCAAGAAGGCAGTCTTTATATATATAAATAGCTAGAGTGCAACATACATGTAAGGACGAAAGGCACGGGAGAATCACTAGTGATTCTGTAATTTTGGGTATTTGCTGTGTGGCTGAAAGAGCATTTGGTGACAAATGCCTCTATAGTTCCCCTTTTCTCATAATGTGACTTCAACTTTGGTCCCACGTTTCACAAGTGTTCCCCATATTTTTTAATATATATTAAAAATATATATATTTTTTATATTGCCTATATTGCCTTTTCTGAGATGGGACTGTGGTTACATTCAGGATGCAGGCTTCCCTAAAAGATTAAGAATTCTTAATAGTATACTTTGCTACCAGGAAAAAAAAAATCTATTTTACTCAGCGTTACATAAACAAGTCATATCTAATTCTCTGAAGTGAAAGTGCTGTAAAAGACATATACATATACATTTTTTCAGTTAAATTGGTGCCATAAAGCTGTATTGCAAATGTGAATAATGCTTTTCTGTAGTGATGTTTAGGGCTATACAAATACAATTTAGAGATATTTTGGTTTCTTCTACCCTTGCAGGATAAGACGGTAAAAGAAATCATTACTATATTTTATTGAAGTTAAAACTGTTACATTATAGCATTTTTAATATGGTGAACCTAAGGCCAAATATTGAAGCTAGCATTTATTTTATTGCTTTTGACATGTCTTGTTTGAAGGCTTTCAGAAATGAAAAACTCCAGTGAAAGCCATATTGAAGTTTATTGATATAATCTCTATAAAGTAAAATCTCCATAAAAACTTATTTCACTCCATTTAATGAGAAGACAGGAAATGGAATTATTCTTGGAGACATTTTTAAATGGTCAATCAGGTACAATTTAACTATCGCCTGGATATCTTTATACTATTGGAAATTACTGGATGTGTTTTCTGAAGTGTTTGGTTGATGTCTTTTTATTCTACAGAGAACTTAAATGGCATTTATTACAACATGACACACTACACTGACTGTACTAAAATAATTCAATAATGTACGTTTAAAATGTTATCTAGGACCTATAAAGAATATAGAAATTCTCCTTCTATCTTTCTGTGGTTCAAAGGTCTTGGTATGTTAAAATATATATGTGAGAAGGAAAATTAACATCTTATTAAAAGTACTATAGATAGCTATTGCTATAACCCCACTAAACATTGGATATATATTATGTTTAACTGTATTAAAAACTGTTCGGAGATACAAATAAGGAACTTTTACAGTTTGCCTCCAGTCAAACTTTTATTACACGTTTATCTATCAAATAGGTAATTTAATTTTGGCTAATAACTGGCCACTTTTGCCCGTTAAGGAGAACTTCTTCTCTTACGTATCTGACCTATGATATCAGTGTCTCAAGGATGTGTGTTCTTTTCTTTCTATGCGTGTTCTTTCTGGTCAGTCTTCTTCACCATTTTGACTGAAAATGCCTCCAACATTTCCTAATTAGATATTTATCATGAAATCTAAATACTACTTGTCTAAATTCATTGAACCACTCCCCTTGCTTGTCCTATGAGCACATCAAATTCAATTTTTTTTGCAACCAAATGTACTAAGGCAATTGGTTGGCTCAGATATCAGAATGTATTCACTGGTCAGATAATGGATGAGATATGGAAAGTTACCTTGTCCTGCATTCTAAATTCTAAAGGGAAGGTGGACCTTTTTCTCTCCCAACTGGGGTCATTAGAATGTCTTTATATTAGAAGTATCAACCTCTAGGTTTAGGTTACCCAGATTCAGAGGACACAGAATTCCCAGTTAATTGTTGATTTGGGATAAATTAAAATATGTATACACTTTGTATGTCTCAAATATTTGGAAAATACTTAGAATAAAAATATTTATTATCTGACATTAAAAATGGCCTGGGTATTCTTTATTTTATCTGGCAATTCTAACTCTAGGGACAAGCAGTATATATGCTCTTACGTTGCTCTCTAGGTAAAGCAGAAATGAAAAATGAAGACATCTATTTTCATAATTTGGGCTACAAATAGTATTGCCTACAATTCAAATCCTTTCTATAGGATTTGAACTCTTTATAACTAAATCTTTCCTAAGTTTTACTGGTTGTTTTGATAGTAGTTTAGACAATGGTTACAAAATATTTTCCATCTTAAGTATTAAGTATTAAGTATTTCATTACTCATGAAAAAATTTTATTTTTCAAATTTATTCAAGTTCATCCAGAAACCAGAATGTAGAAGCATATCCAGCACATTTAACAATCAGTAACCCCCATCACATTGGTTATTTCCAAGGAACCAAAACTTTTTGAAAAAAGTCTCAATTCTACACTTAATTCTCTATAGCTTTAAATTTAAAAAAATGATATGCCTAGAATAAATTCAGCATCTGCTCTAGTTTCTTTTTGTTCTCCACATATTATACTGCTCCCATTTTTATAACTTTTAACATTTTAATCATTATGCTTCCACTTTGGTACAGCCTACATACTCCAGTATTTGCATAATTATCCCACCCCAATGACACACACTTCTGTAAAAAGTTCCCAAAATCCAGCCTCTAATAACTCTCTTCAGCTCTGAGTGATTACTGTACCTCTAATATCAACCACCTGCATTGACATTTAAATCTGTCATCATTGATTTTTAGTTGCTTTCTCTGTGGAATCTTACTTGTACAACTAGTTTACAAGATTACTTTGACTTTTGACACACCACCGCACACACCAAAATGTCAACACCCAAAGTCTCAAAGAATGATCTACCTTTTCACTTCTTTTGAAATTAAAAAAAAAAAAAAAACACATTAGAGCAGGTAGTTAGGAGTTATTTTGAGATTCCTTGTGGCTTCACTGCTAAAGAATCCACCTGCAGTGCAGGAGACCTGGGTTCGATCCCTGAGTTGGGAAGATCCCCTGGAGAAGGGAAAGGCTACCCACTCCAGTATTCTGGCCTAGAGAATTCCATGGACTATAAAGTCCATGGGGTCACAAAGAGTCGGACACGAATGAGCGACTTTCACTTATATTTACAAACATGTGATTGATACAAACTAAACAGTAAGACACTTAAACTACCACTGCCTTTTTAGTAATTCTATCATGTTACTCAAGGAAATCATGATATACCCTGATTTTAGAAAAATTTTGAAAAAATAAAAATATAAGAAAAAAATAAAACTTACAAATCTATTCTTACACTCTATTCCATGTGAAATAATTGATCAATTTCTCCTCTGAATATGCCATATTAAGACAAGCATTTACATAAATGTTTTAATATTTTTCACATGAAAGTATATTGTGAGCATATTTCCATTTTATTATTTGGATACATGGGGCCAAATAAGCTGTGTAGTGATCTTTAATAAACATAAATATTACCTACATAATTTTTGAATATGTAGCTATGATTATGTGTGCATGCATGCATGCAAAGTCACCTCAGTCATTTCCAACTCTTGGGCAAATCTATGGACCATAACCTGCCAGGCTCCCTTATCCATGGGATTCTCTAGGCAAGAATACTGGAGTGGGTTGCCATTCCCTTCTCCAGGGGATGTTCCTGACACAGAGATCAAACCTGAATCTATTACTTCTGCACTGGCAGGCAGGTTCATTACAACCAGCATCACCTGGGAAGCTTCAGCTTTGACTAAAATTCTGAGTAATTCCTTATCAGAATTATAAATACCTGCTAGAAAGTTATTCTTTATGTAAATCTTCAGACACATATTTATAAAATTATTTTTAGAAGACTTGTGGTAATTGCATTCTAACCAATAGTCTATTTTAATGTCTGATAATATTTTTGTCTAGTGTTTTATCAATTTTTATGTGAAAGAGTATATTATTTTAAACTAGAGTGACTTTGATTACATTAGAATGTAAATGTCCAGTGACATGTTTTAGTCACTATTTTTTTCTTGAGTTGCCTTTCTTTGAAGCATTATTAATTCCTAAGATACAACTGAAATTTGGAATATCATTTTACTTTTATTTCAAAGTAAGAGGTCTTTATATACAAACTGGCTGTTGTTAGTATTGCAAATAATTTTTATATTTGGCATTAACATTTCTTTACAGAGCTTTGAAAGGGGTGACAAGCATGATGTATAAACATGACTACCAAAATTACTTGCATATGTAAGTTGATTTTTTTGTGTGTGCCCATTTCTCCATCTGTAAAAGGAACATAATAGTAACACCAATTCCACAAGGTTTTTTAAAAGAGCAAGTCAGTCATATATATATATATTTATGGTTGATTCATACTGTTGTATGGCAGAAACCAATACAGCATTGTAAAGCAATTATCCTCCAATTAAAAGTAAGTAAATTTAAAAAACCGATGAGTCAGTGCATACATACAATATTTTAGAATTATGCCTGACATACTTTCCAATAACTCATTAAAAAATATGATTAGGAATACAATTTTAGTAGCTTTATTAACAGATAATTCACATATCAAACACATTTAAAATGTGCAAAAAACAATGACTTTTTGTATATAAACAGGTGATTTAAACATTGCCATGATCAATTAAAGAATATTTTCATCATTTCCAAAGAAACCTTGCAACTCTTAGCCATAATTCTCTGTCCAGCTCTACTTTTCATCTCTAGACACTTGCTTATTAATGGGAGTTCATTTAAATGGAAACACACAATATGTGTTCCTTTGTGTCTGGTTTCTTTCACTTAGTATGGGTTTTTAAGGTTTATTCCTATTATACTGTGCATCACTACTTAGTTTCCTTTTGCAGTTGAGAGATATTTTATTGTACTTCTGTAACATATTTTTATTTAGTCATAATATAATGGACATTTAATTGTTTTCCACCTTTTTTGTTATTATGAATAATGCCTCATTGAGTATTCATATGCAAGTTTTTCTCAAGACACTTTTACACTTCTCTTGGGTGTATGAAAGTGTTAGTCACTCAGTTGTATCCAGCTCTTTGTGACCCCATGAACTATAGCTCACCAGGCTCCTCTGTCCATGGAATTCTCCAAGCAAGAACATTGGAGTGGGTTGCCATTCCCATCTCCAGAGGATCTTCCCGACCCAGGGACTGAACCCAGGTCTCCTATTCTTTACCACATCAGCCTGGAGTTATATTGCTGGAACATATAATAGTTCTAAGGTTTAATCTTTGAGGAACTTTAAGACTGTGTACTAAAGGCATTCATTGATTAGCTCTAGTAATTTTCTGGTAGGGTCTTTAGGGTTTTCTATGTAGAGGATCATGTCATCTGCAAACAGTGAGAGTTTCACTTCTTCTTTTCCTATCTGGATTCCTTTTACTTCTTTTTCTGCCCTGATTGCTGTGGCCAAAACTTCCAAAACTATGTTGAATAGTAGTGGTGAGAGTGGGCACCCTTGTCTTGTTCCTGATTTCAGGGGAAATGCTTTCAATTTTTCACCATTGAGGGTGATGCTTGCTGTGGGTTTGTCATATATAGCTTTTATCATGTTGAGGTATGTTCCTTCTATTCCTGCTTTCTGGAGAGTTTTAATCATAAATGGATGCTGAATTTTGTCAAAGGCTTTTTCTGCATCTATTGAGATAATCATATGGTTTTTATCTTTCAATTTGTTAATGTGGTGTATTACATTGATTGATTTGCGGATATTAAAGAATCCTTGCATTCCTGGGATAAAGCCCACTTGGTCATGATGTATGATTTTTTTAATATGTTGTTGGATTCTGTTTGCTAGAATTTTGTTAAGGATTTTTGCATCTATGTTCATCAGTGATATTGGCCTGTAATTTTCTTTTTTTGTGGCATCTTTGTCTGGTTTTGGAATTAGGGTGATGGTGGCCTCATAGAATGAGTTTGGAAGTTTACCTTCTTCTGCAATTTTCTGGAAGAGTTTGAGTAAGATAGGTGTTAGCTCTTCTCTAAATTTTTGGTAGAATTCAGCTGTGAAGCCAGCTGGTCCTGGGCTTTTGTTTGCTGGAAGATTTCTGATTACAGTTTCGATTTCCTTGCTTGTGATGGTTTTGTTAAGATCTTCTATTTCTTCCTGGTTCAGTTTTGGAAAGTTATACTTCTCCAAGAACTTGTCCATTTCTTCCAAGGCATTATGCCATTTTTTTCATTCCTAGTAGCAATGGCTGAGGGTTCTAATTTACCCTCATTCTTGTGGCCATTTTTTTTTTAACCCATCCTAGTGGGTTCAAAGACGTGTGATTTTAATTTGCATTCTCCCCATGGCTCCTAATGTTGACCATCTTTTCTCATGATTTTTGTCAAATATATTTTTATATTAATAAAGCATCAATTCAGATCCTTCATCCAGTTTTTGATTGAACTATTTGTATTTTCATTAATGAGTTTTAAATATTCTTTATATAGTCTAGATACAAGTCCATTGTAAAATATATGATTTGAAAATATCATATCCTATCCTGTAAGTGACAAACTGGTGTCCCTCATGGTTTGATGACTACTTCAAAGAAACAAATGTTCATTTCCCTCAAGGTACATACTGAACATTGTATATAGCACAGCATTTAAAAGACCAAAAGCTGACAACAATTCAAATGATAGCAGTGGCATAATTGGCAATCATACAAGGGAATATGTTACAGCAGCAAAAATATACTATAGTTACATATTTTATGATGTAAAAGGAAAAATACAGTCACAGAAAAAATATATATGTGTGTGTATATATATATATGTACAGGTCTGTGTATATATGTATAAATATAGTAATTCCATTATTATCTGGGTGAGAAATGAGCAAAACTAAACAAAAATTCATCAAATTAATTTTTATAGAGATTATTAACACAAATTTGAGATGTTAATTACTTGCAGAAAGACTGGGATCCAATCCAAAAGATGCCTACAGGGAATTTCCAACACTATTGACAGTATTCTACTTATTCAGCTAGACACAATGCATACACATGTATTTCTTGATCAGTAGCCTTCACACTGCATGCATATGTCATATCTATAGGAGAATAAAACAATGATAATCAATTTTTAAATGAGGTATGCCCTTTCTTTACAAAGAAAATATAAATGTATATTCTCATAAAGTAATATACTTATTGCTTTTTTTGTTTTTTGCTCAGAATGAATTATTTTGGAGAGTTTGTTTAAATTACCATAAGATAGATGTTTTGAATAAGCTGAAATAGCATCTTAAAGGGAAGTGAGTAGATTTTTTTCATAGAGGACCTTTACATTTTTGTGACTTTAGGTTTCTGCCTTCATTCTATGTCAAGAATCTGCCAACCCTTATACTAATTCCCTTCTAAAACCCCTATGTAGTTACTGTTTAATACTACTGACAATACCTTTATTTTATGAAGACCCCAGCCTCAAACACGGTGATCTACTGAAGTTATTTAGTCATCAGGTTAGCAATTCCTACACTAAATTATAAAGTTGTTTTGCCCTAAAGAACCACACCAAGCCAGAGGAGAAATCAAATACACTGTGAATCAAGAGACAAAACACAGCTAATCACTTTGGATAGATATTTCACTGCTTGCACAGCTGGGCATGGCGTGTTCATTTTGTAAATATGCTTTGCTATTTTCTTGGTATTAGCCTGTTTACTTGAATGGATTAGAAATTTGAAAGCGGCTTTGTCTAATGTCATGGTAAATTTGTATCCTGATAGAAGAATGCTTATGTCCTGATAAGGGATTGTTGTTTTCCCCAGCTTGCCTCCACTAGTATTGGAAGCCAAGGGGTGAAATGCCACACAAAGGCTTAAACTCAAGATTCTTAAGTTCCTGTAGCAGCTTGGAAATTGTTAAAACTGCATTTCACCCCCTGAATTAAGTTTAATATTCAAGATGTTGGCATAGTGTAGCTCTATAAGAGAAGAGAGAGGCAAAAACAGTATATTCTTTCTCCTCCTTTCAGAGGTTTTACCTACCTGTAACTTCCCCATCACCATTAGCACCAGGAGCATCATGAAGTATAAATCCCAAATTTCTTTAGAATTCAGGATAAGATCATACAAATATTCCGAGAACTACATCCCTGTTTAAGTCAGTAAAAGACATTTAAAAGGCATTTTTGGTGGCTGGGGTTGGGGAAGAGGATAGACTAGACTGTTCAGAGGGTAGGCACTGAAAACCACGTTTACCAAACATCTAAATAGGCTTCATGGTAACAATCACCTCAATGTTAACAGAGAATGTGTGGCAGATTGTTTGTCCCCTGGAAGTCCATAATAGTATCTACTACCCCACATGCTCTTCCTGATCTTGCTACCTTTCCAGCAAGAGGTGGAGTCTGTTTCTTCCCCCTTGAAACTGCAGAGATGATTGTGACTGCCTCTACTAAAGATATAGGGCAAGTCTCACTAGGTGGCTCTAGAGGCTGGATCACAAAAGGTTAACACAACTTCCCACCTGGCTCTGTCTGGGGATGCTCACCTTTGGAATCCAAGAAGCCCAAGCCACATGAAGTCTCCCATCAAGGAGCACAGAGGACCCGGTACTCAGCACTATCTGACTTCCAGACAACAGCCAGTAAGTAGCAACCTATGGCTGAGGAGCCAAATTGGAAGTAGACCCTCTAGCCCTTAGCTGAAGCTGCCTTAAGAGAAGCTGAGTCTCTCCTACCATATCTGCCCACTTTTAAGATTTGGGGGCAAAATAAGTAACTGTTGTTATTTTACTCAATTTTGGGATGGTTTTTTGGGCAGCAATACATAACTGGAACAAAAGTCCACAATTAAGGGCTGGATAGAAGCCAATAAAAAATTGTGCTCAGAAAAAAAAAAAAGAGAGAGAAAGAGAAAGAAAAGAAAAACATTTGATGGGTTTTGAAGGAATTCTACAATCAAAGTTGAAGTTCTTCAAAGAAAACATTCTGGGGGACCATTCAAAGAGGTTATTCAAAGTAAGCTTTGAATTAAGAAAAAGTAATTGAGAAAATAATTAGATTATTTCATTCATGCTTTAATGGGGTTTCTTTGGATGAATTGCTATCCTAAGTCCTCCTTTGAAGTTGGGATCAGCAGTGCAGATAAAGTCTTCTAGAACTTCTTGGCAAGGAAGATGTCAACAGTTATAGGTGCCATAATAAATTCCTCTTAACTTTTAGAGGGTTGAAATTGTGGAACTGCTGAACATAATGTGTAAATTATTATTTTGACAAAGGTCTCATTCTACACACATTAGTAATTTAGAGGGTTTCAATTTTTTCAAAAATGTGAATGGAACTCAAGTTAGACTATCTACTTGAGTAAAATTTACTTCCTTAAAAGCAGATTATTGAGCCTAGAATGAGTTTTAAGACTGTTGACCACTTAGGCACATACACACTGAAGGTAAAATCTATAGGAGATATAATCCCTGGAGATTAAAAATAAATTCATAATATTCTTTTTTAAAAGCACTTTATAATATCTCACAGCATACACTATTTGTTGTTTTCATTGAGCCCTTTGGATTCTATGGGTTCTAAGCTGCCTCTTGTAAGCACACCTCCCTAAAAGTTTCTTTGCTTATATTGATGCAACTCCAAAGACTGCAATTTCTCTCTGTGGCTCACCCTACTCCTTGAGTGTGGACCAGTAGCTCAGAGGAATTACAGGAAAGATGATGCTGAATAGATAAGGGATACCTGGAGGACCCTCTGTTCTACCTGATTCAAGTCAGGATAATACATCAAGGATAGAATGGAGTTGTTCTACTTACAGGTAGTTTCAAGTGTAAAAGATTTGAGAAATAAAGGAATGTGAGGACAGGATAAAAGTGAGTCACTGAGTTGTGTCCGACTCTTTGTGACACCATGGACTGTAGCCCACCAGGCTCCTCTGTCCATGGAATTCTCCAGGCAAGAATACTGGAGTGGGTTGCCATTTCCTATTAACTAGATCAATTACACAGGCACAAAATCAATGTCCTGCTGCTTACACTCTGAGGGTGTTTTGTTTAATTTAGGTTTGGTTAGGTTTGCATAATTGTGACCATCATGGATTTAGACTGGTTCGTCCTTGTTTTTCTGGTCATGTAATGTTATAATATGAGTGATTTTGGTGGCACAGTCTACTTCCACAGCACAGAATGAGTAAAACTGGTCTTCATGGCTGCAAGTGCTTAATCTCAAAATCAAATTTTAATTAAATTAAATAAATTAAAATCAAAATAAAAAAATTAACATGGAATTTTTGCAAACTGTACATATATAGGATTTTGGAAGGATCCCCAGTAAAGTCAATCCATGGTACATTATTAAGAAGTACTATAATACTTTATAAAAAAATTATAGTATGTCAAGGCTGTATATTGTCACCCTACTTATTTAACTTCTATGCAGAGTACATCATGCGAAATGCTGGGTTGGATGAAGCACAAGCTGGAATCGAGATTTCTGGGAGAAATATCAATAAACTCAGATATGCAGATGACCTGGAGAAACAAATGGGAACCCACCCCAGTGTTCTTGCCTGGAGAATTCATGGACAGAGGAGCCTGGTGGCTATAGTCCAAGGAGTTGCAAAGAGTCGGATACAACTAAGCGACTAACACACATGCAGATGATGCCACCCTTATAGCAGAAAGCAAAGAGGAATTAAAGAACCTCTTGAAGAAGGTAAAAGAGGAGAGCGAAAAAGCTGGCTTAAAACTCAGCTTTCAAAGAATGAAGATCATGGCATCTGGTCCTATCAGTTCATGGCAAATAGATGGGAAAACAGTAGAAACAGTAACAGACTTTATATTCTTGGGCTCCAATATCACTGCAGATGGTGACTGCAGCCATGAAATTAAAAGGCACTTGCTCCTTGGTAGAAAAGCTTTGATAAACCTAGACAGTGTATCCAAAAGCAGAGATATTACTTTGCTGACAAAGGTCTGTCTAGTCAAAGCTATGGTGTGTCCAGTAGTCATGTATGGATGTGAGCTGAACTGGACCACAAGGAAGGTTAAGCATGAAAAAATTGATGCTTTTAAACTCTGGTGTTGGAGAAGACTCTTGAGAGTCCCTTGGACAGAAAGGAGATCAAACCAGTCCATCCTAATCAATCTTGAATATTCATGGAAAGGACTGCTGCTGAAGCTCCGGTACTAAGGCCAACTGACACAAACAACTGACTCATCTGAAAAGACCCTGAAGCTGGGAAAGACTGAGGCAAGAGGAGAAGGGGACAACAGAGGAGATGGCTGGATTTCATCACTGGCTCAATGGACATGAGTTTGAGCAAGCTCTGGGAGACGGTGAAGGACAGGGAAGCCTGGTGTGCTGCAGTCCATGGGGCTGCAAAGAGTTGGATTTGACTGAGCTACTGAGCTGCAACAAATATCTAAATCTATCTATTCAGCTGTTTATTCTTTATACTCTCTCCATGCTAATGAACAGAAACTGATGAACAATTACCTTTCTTGATAAAGCAATTCCACATCCTTCAAATAAGAATTAACATGCTGGCACATCTCCCCAGTTAATGTAATTTGAGTGAGCTAAGGCATTTTGGAAAAGGATGTTGGTAAACAATTAGTAAGGACTCCTGGTGGCTCAGATGGTAAAGCGTCTGCCTTACAGTACGGGAGACCCAGGTTCAATCCCTGGGTCAGGAAGATCCTCTGGATAAGGAAATGGCAACCCACTACAGTATTCTTGACTGGAAAATCCCATGGACAGAGGAGCCTGGTAGGCTACAGTCCATGGGGTCACAGAGTCGGACATGACTGAGCGACTTCACTTTCACTTTCTAAACAATTAGTAAACTATATAGCATTTACACATGGAACATATAATTTAACCCATTGAGTAAGATGATTTAAAATGGATGTATTCCTTCTTTTATTTTTAATTTCAGGAGATATCTACCTTGAAAGTTATCCACTGGTTTAGCGTAAGAGAGGCAATACAAAAATTTTTAATTTTGAAATAAACATGTATTCACACAAAACAAGATATAAACAACACATAGAACAAAGTGTTAGACATATAGTCTGCTCACAGTTGCATTTCTTTTTCTTTTAAAAGTTTGGCTAACTGAAGTTAATAAAAGTTCAATTATCTGTAAATATTGTTTATTTTCCAAAGCAAATGTGCTAAAGAGTACATCTTTATGCATTTTCAAAAAGCTTCAGCTAGCAGGTTTATTTATGAAATTTGAGGGGACACAGATAAATCCCCAAAGTGATGCTAATTTTTAAATTAAATATACATAAATTAATCCACATAACTCTGGGAGCAAAATAATTCTTAGAAATGCATGGAATTCATTATGAGCCATTAAAGAGGCATTCAGTAATTACTAGCAGTGAGAACAATTTATAAAATAAACTTACACTTTTTTTCTATCTTGTAATAATGTAGTACTTACTTAGAGAATCTAATCACTTCTTGTAGTATTTTCTTCAAAGAATAATTTAAAATTTTCTGTCCTTGTAGGGAAAAAATATTGTACTAAAGTTTCAAGATATAGAGCTTTGAACAGAGAACTTTTGACATGAGTATCATTAAAGCTGAAGTAACCTTATAATCTCGGTCTTTTGTTATTTAAATAATTCACTCTCATGGACTTGCCTAGAGCATATTGCATGAGTGAGCTTAAACATTAATTTGCCTGCCTCCATCATAGCAATAGCTACATTTAATGTCTATAACAGGCTACATCTTCTCATAGGTATGTTACTTACATTCTCTCAGTTGCCCTGAGTTACATTAAACCTATGAGCTAAGCTTTGGTGCTTCCACACGTAGATGAGAAGAGAGGAATTTATCCTTCATTGGAGGTTGACAGGCTATGGCCTGTGGTCCATGTGCCCAGCACCTGTTTTTGTAATTGGAGTTGCATTGGGATACAGTCATAAGCATCATTTACTTACTTTCTATGGCTGCTCTCTCACAACAATGTAAGGATTGAGTATTTGCAGTGGAGACCATAGGCTTCCCAGGTGGCGAGGTGGTAAAGAATCTGCCTGCCAATGCAGGAGATGCAGGTTCAATTCCTAGGTCAGGAAGATCCAGCATGTATATTATCTACAGTGAAACAGATCACCAGCCCAGGTGGGATGCATGAGACAAGTGCTTGGACCTGGTGCACTGGGAAGACCCAGAGGAATTGGGTGGAGTGGGAGGTGGGAGGGGGGATTGGGATGGGGAATACATGTAACTCCATGGCTGATTCATGTCAATGTATGACAAAACCCACTGCAATGTTGTGAAATAATTAGCCTCCAACTAAAAAAAAAAAAAAAAAGACCCTCTAGAGTAGGAAACAGCAACCCATTCCAGTATTCCTGCCTGGAAAATTCCATGGAGAGAGGAACCTGGTGGGCTACAGTCCATGTGGTCACAAAGAGTCAGACCTGACTGAACTCACTCATTAGAAACCATAGCAGGGCAAAACCACAGGTATTTATTATCTAGGCCTTATAGGAAAAAATCGCTGACCCTTGCTCTATGTCACTCAGCGAGAACAGCCTTTCAGATCCAGGGTTTTCTGATGCCGCTGCCAGTGCTTTTCCACCTGCATTATGATACATGCCACAGGTGAAAAAAAAGTTAGAGGCAGAGGGCCAAGGGGGTAGAAGGAATAATTACCAATATTTTTTAAGCTATTAGCCTTGACGATCTATAAAATGAGGGTTTTGGATATAAATTATGTCTCAGAAGTGTATCACGGCTGTAACTCTAGACCAAGGCATGTAAAGGTTCATGGTCTCAGACACACTGTTTAAAAAAATGGAAATAATGATACCTGACTTCCCTAAATTCAAGGGTCTAGGATGGGTGGGCACTTTCTAACTCTATTACCTACTTTTCTGTAATTCTGATTCCCATGCCAGACCTATGGTATATCTGATTCACTTAACTGGAAATGATCTAAAATCGTTTGAAATGCTGTTTTTAATCTACAGTGCAGATGAACTCTGCCCAAACATACAAAATAATAGATTTATTACATTTTTATGATCCATAGTGGTTCATTCAGTGGAATACAAAAATTATTTTTTGAGGATTTTCCTGGCATTTTGAGAAATCCTCTAGGGGGTCATAGAATATTTGTATAGCTACTGATTTAATGTTTGAGTCACTTTTACATATATTGCTGCTTTTGAATTACCCATATACACAAACACACACAATACACAAACAAGCATGACCTACTTAATCTAATTAAAGTTTAATAAGCAGCTATAATATATAAATTATTATGCTAGACACTAGGCATCAAATGTTAATCTTCTTGAAAGAAAGGCAGAGCATGAAACATACTTTTTAAAATAATATTACACACACAATTGTATAAAGGTCATTGTACAAAGGTAATCAGGACACTATGACAGACCCGTTAAAGAAACTGATGGTGGATGTGAACAGAGAAAGAGTGGAAGTGTGTCAGTTCAGAGCAAAGATTCCTCAACCTTGGGCTCTCAGCACCACTGCAATTTTGGCCTGGATAATCCTTTTTGTGTTCTTCTGTGCAGTAGTTTAGCAGTTTAGTAGATTAGCAGTTTCCCTGGCTTCTATCTCTTAAATGCCAGTAGTAGCTCTGTGTTCCCAATTATGATAGCAAAAAAATATCTCCAGACATCATCAAATGTCTCCTAGGGGGCAAGTCATTTCTGGTGCAGGAACCACAGTGTAAGAAATGGATGGGAATGAGCAAGCCCAACAATGAATGTAGGAAATGAAACTAGATTAAATGGCTGTTTTAGTCACCCAGATGAGAAATGAACAGAAGAGGAAATGTTAAAGGGGCATTTTGGTGGTAGCATATATAGTACTTGATGGATTGAAAGTGGATTGTAAAACAGTTTCAAACTCTAGTGGGAAAAAGTATCATTAGGGGGAACTGTTATAAAGTCCAAGTTAATGGCAATTCTGATTTCATTTGGTTATAAAAAGGGGCCCAGGAATATAGATTTTGACAAACATCACATTTTGAGAAAAAAACAGATGCAAATACTGGAATGCTATTAGAAAACAGGGCCAAAAGTAATGAGAGATTAGCCCAGTTGGAGGCAAATCATAAGTAGAATAATTGACCAAGTAATTGTAGCAAAGTAGAATATACTGGGAAAGATTGAGGGCAAAAACAGAGAAGATGGCAGAGGACGAGATGGTTAGATAGCATTACTGACTCAACGGGCATGAATGTGAGCAAACTATGGGAGAAAGTGGACAGAGAAACCTCATGTGCTGCAGTCCATGGGGTCTCAAAGAGTTGGAAACAACTCAGCAACTGAGCAACAACAAGCACTTACCCGTTAGACCAATGAATTAGGGCACTTGCTTCTTTCTTGGAAGTAAATGTCTAGAGGCAATGACTTAAGAGATGTTTCTTCCTGAAAATCTGTAAAGCTATGCCATCTTTAAGTTTGAGCCAAGGATTCTCCTGGTCTGGTTTACCTGGGTTACTATGCTGGTTTTACGCATTCCAGGAAAAAATACTATATTTCTATAATATGTGTGTGTGTGTGTGTGTGTGTGTATAATCTATAGTTATCAAAAATGTTTGTGTCCTAAGAACATTCTAATATATATGACATAAAGTTATTGGGGGAGAATCTTGTGTTCATGATTTCTAGGGTGTGAAGTTCTGGTTTCTGAACCACAGGGAAGAAAAGTGTGCTGTCCAGATCTGGGGGGCAGAACGGGGCCCCACCAAGCACTGTCATCTCCGCTGAAAGCATGGGAAGCTACTGAAGTCTTCAGCTCCTGTCACAAACTGCAGTGCCTCTCAGTACTTTGTACGGTTTATTTTATGTGACTCATGTTCAAGAGCCCAGCGGTTGATGTTAATAAAATGAGATGACTTTGAAGATGTACAAGAATGATTAAAAATCATCTTAGAAATCTTGTGTTATGCTTTGGTGACCTCAATTCTTGATTAAAGCTCTCACTAAGCCATCTACGATATTAGGTTTTTTATTTAGTATTTATTTATGCTAAATATATTTGTTCACATATGTTCTACATTTTAGGTATTAATATTAAATATGTATTTTGTAATATATATGTGTATATATACATTTATATATGCTAAAAATAACTCATAACAAAAGAAAGAGGGTCAAATTATTCTCCTAAAGCATTGACTGTAGCTTTAAGAAAAAGTCAATGAGAAACGTTTTCAAGCATTTTGTTCAACACTCACTAGTATTTAGTGAATTAGAGAACAAGGCTACTGAGTGTGACATGTTTACCAGTCATGCATCTCCATTTTGCTAAAGAAAAGAAATGGATCAAATTATACATCTTCTGTACTGTCTGTAATTTTCTTTACAATTCTTCCACATCAATAGCATGCAATTTGTTTTTAAATTATAACGTAGTAGAATTTAGTTAACATATACCCTAATTGGATACACACATGTCAAGGCAACAATAGTATTTCTATTAGCATACTGGATGTTAGAGATGATTTTTTTTTACTGTTGGAATTTAGTGATATAAGGATATGTGGTTGGGCTAGAAATCATCTCCTTTATCAAATTGGAGGTTCTCTGCATAGAATGTATGTGTTTCTGGAACAAGAGAAAGAAAACTGCTGAAGGACCAGTCTGTGGTTGATGGATTCTTCCATTCAGCCCCGGCTTCCTGCCTTTCCCATTTGCTCACAGGCTGATTGGCTTCCACCATGAAAGGTCACAAGAAACAGAAGGAGCCGCCTGCTCTCAGCGAAGTGGTGACAGGGCATAGCTATCGGTATTCACCAATGCGAGCAGAGATTCACAATTTAAGAAGTTGAGTTTCTCACTCACCCAAGGAGATCTAGAAATTTACTGTGAAGAAAATAAGAACTCCAGATGTAAACACAGAGATCAAGCTCAAAGGAATAAACAGTGTCACTTACTCATTGATGCTATTAAAGCTTCCCAACCAAAGGCCACAAGGAATACCTTAGTAGTCTCATAAAAGCCAAAGTTAGAGCTATTTGTTTGTTACAACAGGAGAACACACTCAAGGGGAACCAGAGGAGGGTTTCATTAGGAGAGAGATGGGAAGGGCTCCTTTTAGTGTGTGGGGGGCCTGGACTCATGCTAGGTGATTCTGGAGGACTGGGGAAACAGGGCTCTAATCAGGATAGGATGCAGGCCAGAAGTAGGAACAATTTAGTAATGTAATGCTGTGATAATTTTTGTCCCTGCAGTGAAAATATTAAAGTGTTGCTGCTATCCAGTTGTTAAGTCATATCTGACCCTTTGAAACTCCATGGACCTCAGCACACCATGCTTCCCTGTCCTTCACCATCTCCTGGAGTTTGTTTAAACTCATGTCCGTTGAGTCAATGATGCCATTCAGCCATCTCATCCTCTGCCATCCACTTCTCCTCCTGCCTTCAATCTATTCCAGCATCAGGGTCTTTTCCAGTGAGTCAGCTCTTCGCATCAGGGGCAAGAGTTATAAATGATAATGAAGTGGTGATATTTTTAATTTATTTTTAATTGGAGGACAATTGCTTTACATCATCTTGGTTTCTGCCATACAGCAACGTGAATCAGCCATGTGTATACACAGGTCCCCTCCTTCTTGAACCTGCCTCCCACCCACCCCATCCACTCCTCTCTGTGGTTACAGACCACTGAGCTGAGCTCTGCGGTGGTACTTTAAACAGCTGTGCTAGTCATTTGGAGGACCGCGCTCCGGCCTGGTCTACCTCCTACCAGTCTTGTCGGACACACTCTTATGTTAGGAACACTGCAGTCTGACTACTAGCTGAGCAGACTGATTTCCTTAGTAGGACTGACCAGAAAACATAATGAGATTGAAGATTTAGCAAAAAGCTATAAACATTGCTTACTTATTAACTGTCAACACTTACAAAACAAATAAATGGTCAGTGGAAATGAAAACAGATAGCCTGATTATCCTAATACTGCTATCAAACTGCAATAATTAAACAAGCATATGAACCCGAGTGGATCACACTGCATCACAGTGACTAGAGTTTCATGTGACCCACATGCAACTCCAGTCATCACAATCTGGGTAGAAGAAAGACCAGTGAAGCTTCCCTGAGGAAGGCAGCCTTCATCATGAGAGCTTTGAGAGCAAGACAAGAATGAAGGAGAGATTTGGTGGCTTAATAATAATGTCTGACACTGATTTAATGTTAAATACCTAGTTATGTTTCCTATGATTCTGTGAATATAAATGGTGTACTTATCATTTGCTTTGAATGACAAGCATTTCTAAGTATTACCCAGACAAAAATTAAATGTTTATAAAATTCTTGTTTGGACTTTATAAACTGAGCCCTCAAAGAGAGACCTAAGTAAAATAAAAAACTAGACATCAGAATGTGAATCACATATTTCACATAGGTAATCTTGGAAAAAGAACTTACACTTTCTGAGTTTCTATTTCCTCACTGTAAAATAGGGATGGTTAATATTATATACCTTTTAAAACATACAAAGCATTTCGCTAGTATGAGTAAAAACAAAAATTTACATGCAGTTTTTCAGACTTCATCTTGATTAAATCAAGAAATATCCATGTTGCTTTTTTGCGGTTGCACAGTTGCAAGTAACACAAACAGATATAGATTAGTGTTAGTGAAAAGAAATACAGAAAGAGGAGGAGGTAAAGGAGGGAGAGAAAGAAAAAGAAGGGACAAACAGGCTGAGAGTGGAGAGAAGGGTATTCATAGGAAAGAGTTCAGTTCAGTTGCTCAGTCATGTCTGACTCTTTGCGACCCCATGAATCGCAGCATACCAGGCCTCCCTGTCCATCATCAACTCCCAGAGATTACTCAAACTCATGTCCATCGAGTCGGTGATGCCATCCAGTCATCTCATTCTCTGTCATCCCCTTCTTCTCCTGCTCCCAATCCCTCCGAGCATCAGGGTCTTTTCAAAGGAGTCAACTCTTTGCATGAGGTGGCCAAAGTATTGGAGTTTCAACTTCAGCATCAGTCCTTCCAATAAACACCCAGGACTGATCTCCTTTAGGATGGACTGGTTGGATCTCCTTACAGTCCAAGGGACTCTCAAGAGTCTTCTCCAACACCACAGTTCAAAAGCATCAATTTTTCGGTGCTCAGTTTTCTTTATAGTCAACTCTCACATCCATACATGACCACTGGAAAAACCATAGTCTTGACTAGATGGACCTTTGTAGGCAAAGTAATGTCTCTTCTTTTTAATACGCTATCTATGTTGGTCATAACTTTCCTTCCAAGGAGTAAGTGTCTTTTAATTTCATGGTGGCAGTCACCATCTGTAGTGATTTTGGAGCCCCCAAAAATAAAGTCTGACCCTGCTTCCACTGTTTCCCCATCTATTTGCCATGAAGTGATGAGACCAGATGCCATGATCTTAGTTTTCTGAATGTTGAGCTTTAAGCCAACTTTTTCACTCTCCTCTTTCACTTTCATCAAGAGGCTTTTTAGTTCCTCTTCACTTTCTGCCATAAGGGTGGTGACATGTGCATATCTGAGGTTATTGATATTTCTCCCAGCAATCTTGATTCCAGCTTGTGCTTCCTCCAGCCCAGAGTTTCTCATGATATACTCTACATACAAGTTAAATAATCAGGGTGACAATATACAGCCTTGACGTACTCCTTTTCCTATTTGGAACCAGTCTGTTGTTCCATGTCCAGTTTTAACTGTTGCTTCCTGACCTGCATACAGGTTTCTCAAGAGGCAGGTCAGGTGGTCTAGGTATTCCCATCTCTTTCAGAATTTTCCAGTTTATTGTGATCCACACAGTCAAAGGCTTTGGCATAGTCAATAAAGCAGAAACAGATGTTTTTTTCTGGAACTCTCTTGCTTTTTCAATGATCCAGTGGATATTGACAATTTGATCTCTGGTTCCTCTGCCTTTTCTAAAACCAGTTTGAACTTCTGGAAGTTCACGGTTCACGTATTGCTGAAGCCTGGCTTGGAAAATTTTGAGCATTACTTTACTAGCATGTGAGATGAGTGCAATTGTGCAGTAGTTTGAGCATTCTTTAACATTGCCTTTCTTTAGGATTGGAGTGAAAACTGACCTTTTCCAGTCCTGTGGCCACTGTTGAGTTTTCCAAATGTGCTGGCATATTGAGTGCAGCACTTTCACAGCATCATCCTTCAGGATTTGAAATAGCTCAACTGGAATTCCATCACTTCCTCTAGCTTTGTTCGTAGGAAGCAGAGTGTCTCCTTTTTCTGGGCACCCAGGAGACAGGCAGAGATGGAGAACTGGAAATTAACAAAGCTGTTAGCAACACACCCTGTACTTTCTCCACTTCATGATTTTGTCTCCTCTCATACCTCTTTCTTTATCTCTCTTTGCAAGTCAAGATTTCTCAATGCTTCATGTTCATGTCTGCCCAACAATTAAAAGGTTGCATTTTCCCTGTTCAGAAGAACACCCCAACTGTGTTCTGTCACTCACTTCAGCTCCTCAGGGGAGATAATCTGACTGCAGATAGTGAGGAAGACCATGAGATATATGCAGAGCAGCTGGAGCCTCAGACATGGGGACTAGAAACTGCAGGTTTTTACTGAATAAAGAATGTCAAAGGTCACTGTAAGTTGGGAAGATAGGAGCAAATATTTACCATGAATATCTAATAATAAATATTATTTTTCTGGATCATGGTGGCAAGAATGGAATTTAAATTTTGTTTTCATTTGAATATTAATTCGACTAAAATAATGATAGCGATCATTTATAAGCCCTTCTGATCTAGGCAAGCATTTTTCCAGGTATTATCTCATTAATCTCCACAAACTCATGGGTAGGTGCTTTCATTTTCTTCAATTAGTGATGAGGACATTTAGGCTGAGAGAGGGTATTCAGATGTGCATGCTTTTAGGGTCTATAATTGTGAGTGTAATGACTCCAAACCTGTTAAACAGTCCAGAGTAGATTTGAGGCCTCAATATCAAGAACATGCTAATAAGAATCTAAAGGAAAATTGAAGGCATTTTGTAAGGATGTTAGACTGATTTAATGTTAAGATAAGGAAAGTGAGAGAAAATTATCTGTCTTTAGAATAACATGTTTCAAAAGTAATAGTAAAAATGCTTCATTTTAATGATGGTGATCAACCTTAAAATAAGAAAGGCAACACAGAAATTTCAACCTATGATTTCAAAGAATCTCTTTATTTTACAATATTTGCTAACTTTTTAAGTTTTGAGATACAATTTAAAGTACAACTTTAGATAATACAAAGACATAAGATAATGCCCAGTGGTACAAATTCTTAATAAACTATAGCACTTTAGCCAAGGCAACTCAAGAGCAAATTTGTCAGGTATGTATCAACCAAACTTAGAAAATCATTCAACTAAGAGCCAAATCTAATTCTGTATTTCAAAAAAAAGTGAGAATTAAAATTATCTCTCAAAAGGAAAAAAATGACATGAAATAGGATATAGAGCAAGCAGAAAGGTGACAAGGGCAAAGTAAAAAACAGTAATTATGTCCTTTTGTGGGAGAGCTCACTTGGAGAGTTAAAACTTGTCTTACAATTTAATGAACATGGAATATTAACCTGATATAAAGGGAAGCAGCACGTCAACTTGTACTTTACAATTCAAACACACAGATTTTCAGCAAATATGTCTTCATACAGGAAATAAAAGAGCCCAGTTTTATATAGGTTGCAGTTCCTGAGCCAATGTTCTATAAATAACCCACTGATGTCAAGTGAATTACAGCCTTCTCCAGCTAAGGAAGCTGCAGGCAAACCCAGAAGCCTATTAAGAAGGAAATGACAAACTTCGGGCACCTAATTGCATTAGCCCATCACCAGTAAGACACCAGAAGTCTCCATCTCATCTGACTGGGGACTGACTGGAATTGAAGCTACCCTAGGGTGTGCTGTCCTTCCTTAAAATCCTTGTATATTTAAAGAGAAAAAATATGTTTACTAGTTTGGCAAAGGCAATTTTATTTTCTGAAGTCAATGAGATACATTTCTATGCTTTGGATATTTTCACTGAGTGTTTAAAGAGTAAGAATATAAAACTATTTTTTAAAAGAAAACAAGATATGTATCTGCTCTTCACTGATGAGCCACTTTTGAAAGTCATAGATGATAACTCTCTCAGTAGACACTTACTAAACTGCAAAGACCTCTCTTTCCCCACCTTTACTCTGTTAAAATTCTTTCCTGTCCTCTCTGCTGTCCACAGTGGGTACCTGCAGTATCCAAAATGTTTCTTTTAAGGTAATCAGAAGACTTTTGTTATTCCCCTAAGTACACACAACCCAAATGTCCACCAGCTGATAAGTGGATAATAAAATCTGGTCTATCCATGCAATGGAATATTATCAGGCAATCAAAAGAAATGAAATAGTGATACATGCTATAACATATATGAATCTCAAAGACATAATGCTAAGTGAAACTAGCCAGTCACAAAAGACCAAGTATCACATGATTACATTGATTTGAAATATCCAGAAGAGTCAAATCCATTGAGACAGAAAGCAGTTAGTGGTTGCCTAGAGTTCAGGGTAGGGTGACTGCAAATGGGTACTGGGTTTCTTGTTGGAGTGAAAAATGTTCTAAAGTTAGACTGTTGTTAGTACATTTTAAATGGATTAATTATATGGTATGTAAATTATACCTCAATAAACCCATTAAAACAAAAGAGAAAAAAGAAATATTGTCACAGTATCAGATAAAATCCACACCACACCCAAATGTTTGTGGAATCTTACTTATTCTGTAAGTTTCTGTTTGGTGCCTCTGTTCCTTGACTTCTAATAGCCTACCCCTGAAGCTCTTTTAGGAGTGTTTATTCAGATTCAAGGCCATGCAATTGAGTTCTGACCAAATCAGTGTAGGTGGAAGTGATTTAAATGGTTTTGAGAGTTGGTTCTTTAAAAATAGTTAAATGTTGCCTTTTGTTAATGCAGGATAGAAGGAGCTCAGAATTCTGAGTCACTGAGAAAACTGTCCCCAACTTATAAACAATCTCTGTAACCCAGAAATAATTCTCTATTTATTGAAGTCACTGAGATTTTAAAGTTTATTTGGTTACCTAATGGACCGGTTAGTCTAGCCCATTTTGAGTAACACAGTATCCAAACTTTGCTAATACACGATTTGTCAATCAACAAAAGACTTAAATAAATATTTGTTGTATAATAAACGTTATTTGCATTATAAAATTCACAAAACATAAAAGACAAATGAAGAGTTTTTAAAAAATAGAATTTCCTCCTACATAGGCTTTTGAAAACCTCAAGAGAATACCACTGCCAATATAGCAATGATAGTCAGGCATATACATGACAAAACTATATTTTTAACACATCAGAGATCTAAGCATGTGAAGGTACCAATGATCTAAAATTTAGAAAACAAAGGTCTTTCGTAGGAGAGAAGGCACCACGGCTGTCATCACCTCTGGTGAAACACTGGAAACAAGAAGCAGCCACCGTAGATGTGGGTGAGGATAAAAGAGCTAGACTTTTAATGAAGTTTAAAGGCCAAGGATGAACTTGATAGTTTATGGTTTTTTGGACCCTCACAGACAAAGAGAATTAGAAGTAAAATGCCAAATATTCTCCACAGGTCTTCACCAGATACTTCCACTTATGCTTGGGGACAATGGGACAAGGCAGAAAAGCTGAGGAACACCCATCCCTCACCCCCCCAAACCTGAAGTTCAGGGCCAGGGTGCCCACTGAATCTGGGGGTGGGAAGAAGAAAGCAGAGAAACACTTTAGACATTCTGGTTTTTAAACAGCATAGGATACAGCGGTGGTCCAAACTTAGACAGAAAAGAGAGAAGAAACATTAAACACAGGAATGATCATTCAAGATATACCATACAGTACCAAAAGGTCTATTGCATTTCTTAGTGGCTTTCCTGGTATCTCAGCTGGTAAATAATCCGCTTGCAATATAGGAGACCCCAGTTTGATCCCTGAGTCGGGAAGGTCCCCTGGAAAAGGGATAGGCTACCCACTCCAGTGTTCTTGGGCTTCCCTGGTAGCTCAGTCAGTAAAGAATCCATCTGCAATGTGGAGGCCTGGGTTTGATCTCTGGGTTGGGAAGTTCCCCTGGAGAAGGGAACGGCAACCCACTCCAGTATGCTTGTCTGGAGAATCCCATGGACAGAGGAGCCTGGTGGGCCACAGTCCATGGGGTCACAAAGAGTCGGACACGACTGAGCAACTAACACGTGCAGGAAAAAAGGTGGAAAGTGGGGCAAAACAAAAAATATTTGAAGAGAGATCGGCCAATACGTACTTTTTAAATTGATAGAACATATTAACCAAGAAAACCCACAAGAATTTCAGCAAATACAAAAGCAAGAAAGCTGCACCCAGCTGGTAGTTGGTGTTGAAAACCAGAGATGGGTGGGTGTGCAGCATTTTGTTCTGGAGGAGTAGCAAAAAAATGACGGCTGTCTTCTCATCAGAATCAACACAGGTCAGAAGGATAATGAAACCACATACATAAAGGGAAAAAGTAAGCTGATTCAGAATTCTAAAACTAGGAAAAAATCCTACAAAAATGAAGGCAAGATATAGACGTTTTCAAACAGACAAAAACTGAAGAAGTTTCTCTCCTGCAGACTTCAATTACAGAAAGGCTAATGGAACTTCTTTAAGCTGCAGAGAAATAATAGCAAACAGGTTTTGTAGGAAAGAATGGAAATACAATAGAGTTAATATGTTGGAAAATATAAGGAACTCAAACATTTCTTTGTTTTTATACAGAACCTTTGTATATCTTTAAAAAGCTATTTGCTAAAGCTGTTAAAATAATAAAATATATTGGGCAACTTCTATGTAGAAGTGAGGTATATGATAATAAGAGTATAAATATTGGAACATTGGTAACTGGAAGCATACTGCTGTAAGATTTTTATATTTTTAACTAAGCAACAGAATATTCTTTGACGCTGGACTGTAATAAACATGCACATTATAAGCATCAGAGTAACAACTAAGAATAACAAGAAAGGCATAACTAAAAAGTTAATAGAGTGATTTCCAGTTCTGGTGAAGTTGATATAGCCCCTTCCACAGGTTTATTCCAGGCTACTCTGTCTCACAACTAAAACACTGGAGCTATAAATAGGAAACACTGGCAGACACTGAACTGAAAATGGAAACAAGAAGACATACGGGTTTGAAACCCTGTGGCCTCAGGAGCAACACAATATATCCCAGAGAGGGCGCTAGAGAAAACTTGTGACCTACATCCACCACCAACAAAGCCCCAAGGGAAGCTTGTTCCTCGGGGCCACAGAACTGGGATGCGGGTGGTTTGCACACGTGCATGCTTAGTTGCTTCATTTGTGTCGGACTCTTTGCGACTCTATGGACCACAACCCACCAGGCTCCTCTGTCCATGGGATTCTCCAGGCAAGGGTACTGGAGTGGGAAGCCATGCCCTTCACCAGGAGATCTCAACCTTGCAAACTCGCGTCTCTTGCATTGCAGGAGGATTCTGTACTACTGCTCAACAGGGCCGTTGAGCAGAATAGAAAACCATTCTGGTGACACCCATCCTAACTTCCGTGCTCTAACTAAACATGAAAGTGAGACCTGCCTGGCTCTGCGGTGTCTCTGTGACTGGATGGGATGCCGGGCTTCCAGCTGCACCTGGTCGTAGCAAGTGGTAGACTCAGTGTCCTTCCCTCCCTGGGCTGATGTCACTGGGGGCCACTGAGAGAGGAACTTCTCCTCCGTCCCAGGAGCAATGAGGTGATACAGTCACTGCTCCAGCAGCCCCCCAAATGAGGATGTGGCCTGACAGGTAACTGAACTTTGACACACACGGCAGCAATGAGTGGACGGGGCAGTGCTAGGTGATACTGAAGGCAGTGTTGCCTTCAACCCCAGGGAGGCTTGGAGTCCAGGGGCTTCAGCCTCACCCAGCAGCCACTACTTGGAAGGAGCCGAGTAAGCCTCTGTTATCTGGCATTTTTGCTTCTGTTCATCCCCGCTGGCATCACTTTGGGAAACAGGGGACTGAGCTGCTTCTCACATTTGAAGGCAAAAGAGTAAGAACAAGACAGAAGGAAGTTATGGAGTCAGTGTCCTGCTTTGTCCCTGTTGGTATCAACAGGACCCAGGATGGAGCAGAAATTTCACTCTTACAGAGCAACGGGGAAGCAGAACGAGGGGAGGCAAGGCCAAACTGGTGGAAACTTCCTTCTAGTCCCACCTCTGGGGGCACAGTTTGGAGAATTCCTATCCCCATGTGGCAGAATGAGGCTGTCCACTGAGTGCTCTGCATTTGCTGGGCTGATTTCAGCAGGGACCAGTGGGCACCTAAACTTTGACCCCAATCTAGCCATGTGCACCTTGCCTAAACAGGATGGACTGACTCCAAAAAAAGAGGCGTGAATATGATCTGGAGTCTTGCAGCATAATTCCTAAAATATCTGGTAAAGACCTGAAAATCATTCATCATTCCAAGAAGCAGGAAAATCCAAATGTGTATTAGGAAAGTCCATCAGCAGAAGCAACACAGAGAAGACTCACTGGTTGGAATTATTTGTGAAGAACTTTCAAGAAGCCATGAAGGGGACAACAGAGGATGAGATGGCTGGATGGCATCACCGACTCGATGGACATGGGTTTGGGTGAACTCTGGGAGTTGGTGATGGACAGGAAGGCCTGGCGTGCTGCGGTTCATGGGGTTGCAGAGAGTCAGACATGACTAAGTGACTGAACTGAATTGAAGTGAATGATACATATGCATTAGTGGGCCCTTACAAGGATGCTTTAAAAAAAGAAAAGAAAAAAAAAAAAAGAATTCTTAGCAAAGAAAAAGAAGATATAAAGAAGGACCAAATGGAATGCTAGAAACTGAAAAATACAAAAAGAAAGCTCATTATTTGGGTTCAATAGCAAAATGAAGATAACAGAGAAATCAGAGAGTTGTTAAGACAAAATATATTTATGTACAAGATAGATGAAGAACACAGTAGTGGTTGCCAGGGCTTAGGAATACAGTGGGCGGGGGAGTGACACTATAAAGGACCGGCGGTCTATGGATTGCACTGACAACTATTGTCTGGTTTTGATATTGTACTCCTGTTATATGAGAGGTCCTCACTGGGAAAAATCATGTTATGGTTACATGGGGCCTATCTATTCATTATTCAACTTCCTGTGGATCTATGATTGTTTCAAATTTTTAAAAAGTCAAAAGAGAACTTAAGGTAGAAGACGAAACATTAATTCATCCATGGGAAGACAAAGAAGAGAAAACAGAAGCACAAAAAGCCAATGGGACTAACCAAAAACAAGTAACAAAATGATAGGTTAAAATACAAATATTTTACCGTTGTGACATACTATGGTATTCTAGTAAGCAATAGAAGGAGCAAATATTGATATACACAAGAGCAGCGATGAATCTCCAAAGAATAATAGTGTGTGGGAAAAAAAGCAAGACAAAAATACAAAGTCTACAGTTCTATTTGTTTGAGGCTTGAATCCAAATAAAGCTAATTATGGTAACAGAAGTCAGAAATCGGTGACCTGGGGGGAGGCCTATTTGGAAATGGGCAGGAGAGAGCTCTGCAGGGTGATGGAAATGTTCAACACCTTGGAAGGTGTGTGGGCTTTACAAGCATATGCATTTGTCAAAACTAATCAAATTGTACACTTAATATGAGTGCATTTCTATGGCTGCAAATTATACCTCAATTTTAATGCGCTCTTTAAAAAGAACTTTAAAATCTTTTTCCCACACCCATATGAATCATCTAGTTCACTTCCTGGGAAGCCCACGCTCTACTTGGATACCTTGGGAGTCAGGCAGTAACATGATATGGTACTTGGAGATGTTTTGGAACTTAGATCTCAAGGGCTGGACATCTGCTTTTCTATGACTACATACTAGCCAGATGATATTCAAATAGCCTAACTTATTTTTGCTTCCTGATATGACAATATAAGGAAGCTCCAAAGTGTTTTAAACCAAAGAAGCTGAGGTTTTATGTTCATTTGGGCACTGTAAGGAGAGTGCATGCAACTTCTCCATTTCTTAAGAGATGAAATAAAAGAGGCTTGATTAGGTTATAGGGAACACTTCAATAATCTATAAGGATATAACCATGCATCTATGAAAGCAAGCAAATTTAAGATACACAAAGTTCATATTGTAAAACTACAAATTGAAGGTGAAAGCTAGCCTGTGAAGATGCCACCTTTAACTCCTTAAGAATTTTATCTACCATCATTTAAAAAAAATCGGTACTGTATAACTTCTAGCCTTATATTCTTCTACTGTGAACTGTTCTTAGAAATTGATCTTTATGACAAACTTTGGTTGGAATGCCCTGTCCCTCTCCTTCAATATGTTTTTATACAATCTGACTTAAAAGACTAGAAAAAAGTTCTATACAATGAAGCAGGCACAGTATCATGTCACTGGAGGTATTTATAGGACTATTATGAAAAGGGTATCATTTTCTAAGAATATTTAAAAATCAATAAATATGGAAAATGTAGCTAAATAACAGGCCCAGAGGTGTTCTGCCAGCTGATCCAGAACCAATAACTATATGAAGGAACATTTCAAATCAAGCTGAAAATAAAATATTCTGAGATAACAGAAGTATGACAATTAAGCTGTGCATCACAATACCTGCAAAGGTTTTGTATACTCCATGCCTGTTAAAGTGTCATTATTCCATTGCTGCTATGTCTTTTGTCTCATAAATAAGTAATTAGTGTTTTAATTAGTATTTTATTTTTTTCCTCCTAAGCATTTTAAGATGCCACTCTCAGTATTGGTCCTGTCTCTGTTCTACTAAAGCAAATAAATAAGTGAGCCTATTTATTAAGCAGACATGAGCAGAACCCAGGAACTACTCTCTGCTGAGAAATCTAAAATGAAAACACTGGCCCCTGACTTCATGGAGATTAGTACTTTGTAGGGGTTCTGAAATATCTGTTGAAAAAATCAGTGAAAAGGTTTCTGGTGTACAAAGGGGGGAAGGTGGACGAGAACTTCTATTTATGGTTCATCCACAGTTCCTCTGCACTGTGCTAAGTTTTCTGCATATCAGCTCCTTGAATACTCAGCCCCACCTTGGCTCTTTTCAGAAATGAGTGAAGGACACTCAGAAGACTCCAGTCAACTGTTCAAAGGCACATAACTGAAGAGAAAAACCATAATTCACGGCTATGCTCAACACGGCTAATTATTGGAGCAACGCAGATCAAAACTACAATGAGGTATCACCTCACACTGTTCAGAAGGGCCATCATTAAAAAGTCTACAAATAACAAATGCTGGGGAGGGTGTGGAGAGAGAGGAACTCTCCACTGCTGGTGGGAATGTAAATATGTACAGCCACTGTGGGAAATAGCAAGAAGGTTTCTCTGAAAACTAAAAATGGAGTTGTCATACAATCCTGCAACCCCACTCATGGCCATATATCCAGAAATAACTAGAACTTGAAAACATGCATGCACCCGTATGTTCACAGCTGCACTATTCACAACAGCCAAGACATGGAAACAGTCTAACTGTCCATCGACAGATGAATGGACAAAGAAGGGGTGGTACATATGTATAATGAAGTATTACTCAGCCATCAAGAGAGAATGAAATAATGCCATTTTCAGTAACATGGATGGACTCTAGAAATCATCATACTAAGTAAAGTAAGTCTGAAAGAGAAAAGACAAATGTCATATGATGTCACTTACAGGTGGAATCTAAAATGTGACACAAACGAACCTATCTATGAACCAGAAACAGGCTCACAGACACAAAGAATGGACCTGTGGTTACTAAGGGAGAGGGATGGAGGGGGAGGCTGGGGTTAGCGGAGGCAAACTTTTGTCTAGAGAATTAATGGCAACAAGGCCCTACTCTATAGCACAGAAGACTGTGACATACCCTAATAACACACCTGTGATAAACCATAATAGAAAAGAATGTGAAAGAGACTGCATGTATACATGTATAAATGAATTACTCTGCAGTACAGAAGAATTTAACACATTATAAATCAACTATACTTCAATAAAATACATTTTAAAAAACTGATGGAGCAAAGTTAGGAGAGAGAAACTGCCTCCTGGTGAAGTAAGGAAAAGTCTCTGGCTCTTGGCCCTTGAGGGGTCCAGCAACCTGGCCTAACTCCTTGGCAAGGCTGTCATAAAGAGTCACTGTGAAGCACCTCTAAAGACATGGAGCCTTAGGGGTCCCAGGCTCACTAGAGAGTTTTATGTACTAGAAGAGCATAGCAGTTGAAGTAATACATCTAGCTTCAAGCATTCATCCTAGGCTTAGACTGTGAAAGATGCTTTGCTAATGAATCACTTGACTTTTCAACATCTTCTTCCCCATCCCCCCAAAAACATTTCCCTGATACTTTCAACCTTGCCATTAGTTCACTAACAATTATGAAACTCCAGGAGTTGTCCTTAATTTCTCCTTTTCTTCATCCTGCCAATCCTGTCCCCAGTCAACCACAAAGCGAGTTCTGATATTTCTACCTCTCAAATTCATCACCTTCCTACTTTCATTGTCTTCAGTGCCTACTCCCTACACTAACCACTCTCTATATTCTCTGCTACAGCTTCCTAACTTCTGACCTGCTGGCCTTCCTTCACTCTACAACATTGATTTTATCAATTAATGAAATTAGACTATGTCATTCTCCTTCCAAAATCTCTAAAAGCTTCCTCTTACTTAAAACGAAAACATAGTTATTACCTAACGTCCCTGCACAACGTGGCCCTCAGGTTTGCTGTGTTCTCTTCTCTACGACTCACACAATTTCCTTGAGATCTTTCTATCCAAGGGAACTTCTCCTCATTTAGTTTCTAGTCTCATTCAACATCTTCAATGAAGCTTTTCCTGACCTTCCCAGAAGTCTAGTCCCCACTTCTCTTGGCAAGGCATGTGTACGTCTGCCCACAGGAGTAACTTTTATTAAGTTCCACCATGTGCCATTTGGGTTATCTGAACTAAAGTTGGGAAGATGGCAAATTAAATAACTCTCCTAAGGCTATCCAGTTATTTTGCACTTTAGATTCAAAGTCTAGAATAATTTGTATTTTTAAGCTCTATGTTAATGTGTTCTAAAAATATTTGTTGAAAGGGTGGAGAAATGAATGTCAGCAAAAGCATGGAGAAATGGAAATGTTTCCCATTTCTCATTTCTGGGTTCCATATTGGTTTCCTAGAACCTAAACTTTTGTAGGGAGAGGAAGCCACAACAATAACTAAGAGTGAATGTTCTTGAAATCTGGGGGAGTTGGATGTCAGAGTCAAATAAACTTTATGTTAAAGTAAATGAAAAGAGTAATTTATTTCTTTTTTTAAAAAGATGAGTATATACACTGAGACCTCAATCATTTAATAGTGGATTTTTGGTTCTATTATTTCACTTTATTAGCTTTGGGATTCCAAAACTGCATCCATGCTATCATTCTTCATCTACCTCCCAACTTTGTGTCTATATTTTTGTTGCTGTTTTAGACACATAAAAGACAGTTTAAGGATGGATACCAGTAGAAGGGCATTGCTAAACAACAACAATAACAACAAAAGATATTTGAAAAATACTATAAGTCAAAAACTTCAGAATCCTGAAAAATTTTGTAAAGAAGACCTACACAGAATCAGGTAAGTGGCCTCCAAGTGCTAGTTCAATGCTTTTTAGTTTTCTAGAATCTTCTTTGAAGTGGTGCTTTAGGTATCATAAATAACTTTCACTGTCCCTGTGAAGGAGAGGATCAAGGTCCCATTATTATGAGGAAATGAAAGCTTAGGCAGTTGCAGCAAATTATTTGAGGCTTTGGCCAAGTGGCACTGAAAATTACCTTCTCCGCTTATAGTGTGTGTTGGGCATGAAAATAATTGGGAATGGCTAAAAGTACCCAGGAGCAGGGCAAAATTTCTTTCTAGGAAACTAATTCAACTCTCAATCTACGTCATATTCTCAAAGAGCCTCTTTTTTTCTAGTTACAATCAGATTCTTATCCTCACAAATGGACACATTGCTGCGGAAATCCATTTCATTAGCCTCATTTCTGCCTGTAGCACAGTTAAGATGCTATGATGTTAGGAAAGGGGTGTATTTTGGTATTCTGGATACTTTCTGGTGTCACTGACATGTTCTATTTTCTGATCTGACTTCCACACATCAATGCAAATTTTATTAAACAAAGCTTTCATGTCTTTCCCCCTTTATTTTTATGCCCTACTATTTCACTTGAGAAATAATCAGAGTAGCATGGAGCACATGAAGGAAAATTAGCTCACACTGCAATTAATGGTCAGTTCTAAAGTCAACAATTTTCTTCTTGATTCAGGTTGAATTGATTCACATTCTTATTGTGAGTCTTTTTTAAAAAGTGATGCTGCTCATTTGGGGAGGGGTTATGGGTGGTGGTGGTACTGGAGTGGTTGTTGAAAGCTCTTTTTATGTTCTACTTGGGCCTCGACAAGTACATGTAACTTATTCATTGGAGTTTTCCACTGCTTTGTTTATTTCTGATTTTTCTCTGTTAAGCAAACATATCTTGCAAAATGAACTACCCCATCAACATTTTTGAATATTTTACAATCAACACGTGGCACTTATAAACTGAGGAGTTAAACTGCTGATCAAGAAATTATCATCCAATCAGCCTCTCATATGAAGCCTTTGATCACCACCATTTCTTCCCAGGGAGACATCACCATTTTGTGGTCTTCTCTATCCAACACATGTTTCTGTCTCTTCTCCGTTTTTGCTTTTGTAACTTTACACATCTATAGTTTGCTATTATCTTCATTCAAAGAAACAAGAATTACTGTCACAATAGTTGTTGAAAGGCACTTTTTAAAAATCACAGTAATTCTTAATTTTAAGAAGACTTAGCATATAGGAATAGAATGAAGTGACCTTAAAATTATTCCTTAAAAGATTATCAAAAGCAATCAGTATAGAATATATTTACTGATATAATCATTTTATTCACAGTCAGGAACAAGACATTTAGATATACTTGATGCTACCAATTACTTTTCTGGTTGTTTTAAGCATTGGAATTTTAAAGAGTGGAAGGAAAAAGGGCAAATTTGCCATTATTTTCAAACGATGTAACCTGACTGATACTGGGAACATGTAAGAAATCTCCCAAAAAACACTATGAAAGCATAAAGTTTTGAAGGATGATGAAATCGCTCACAAGATAAATGAGGAAAGATGAATAATTTGTATATATTAACACAACAACCAGAAGTAAAATGTAAAGCAAAGATAACATATTTACAGAAGAAAACCTAATTTGGAATTTTAAAAATTCCAGAATCCAGTGGGAGCTAATTCTCTGTCCTTTTCCACCATTTATTCATGAGCAAATTTTCTTAGGTTGACACCACTTCAGATTTTGTTAATTATACTCAAAGTATGGACTGTTTGCACCTGCATCATTCATAGCTCGCCCACATAGTGTTTTGACATTTTATTTGGTTTCACCAGCTCTTAATGATATTAGGCAAAGTTAATGGGTTACAATAGACAAGCACAGGGAGTTGAAAAAGATAGATTCCTACAAGACCACCCATTTTATACATATAGGCATGCATGTATTGAAAGCCATGTCACCCTTACAATTTCTTATATCTCTTTAGTGAATATATACTTTTCTGTACAGTTCTTTGAGTTTCTTTCTTGTAAATTAACTTTGGATACACACTTCTTTGAAATATAAAGACTTATTGGAACAAATTTCAAAAGCAGCCATATGTGACATGCCAGAGACATGGAGCCTGATTAGAATGGGACTTGGAATCTTTTTATGGTGCTGAGTATAATTTAAGACACCATGTTGTTGCTTAGGGGGAAGCCTTATTCATAACAGCAGTACCATGCTCCTAACAGATGCCACTGCAAAGGGAAACTATGATGAAATTAATTTGACCTTTCTCAAGCCTGCAGAACGTAAATCAGATATATTTAATAAAGATCAAGTTTGCAAGAAATAGCTTTGACTTCAGACGTGTAAATGCTTCAATGAAAGAAATGAAGGCAACATTTTGTTCAGTTATGAAAATAGTTTAAATTAGCCCATAAGTGATGAAAAATGTAGTTTGGAGATGTGCAACTTTTCCTCATTAGATGTATGTGGCATACTAAGTAATTCAGTCATCTCACTGCATTTTTCAGGCCATTAAGCACAGTACAGGTATCAATCTCTTGTGTATGTAGCAAAAATTTAATTTCTGATGCCTAACTAGGATAACTGCATTAAGGAGTATTTCGGTATTTATTTGGGAATGATTTTGTTGTCAAATCCCTTTTAAAGTCTATGATCTAATTTTTAATAAGATCCTAGAGGTTTTGAAATCTTTATATATGAAAAATGATAGCACAAATCTTTCTCAAAGGAAAAAAAAATTATTGAAGTTTCTCTGGCTAGGAAAGAGAGCAAAAGTTTATTCAGAAGACAGAGATTTTAAAGATTAAAGTCAGGTTTGGCAGGATGTCTCCTTTATTTAAATGAAAGAATGGACAAAGTCCAAACTCATCACTATTGGGATATATAATGACTCCCAAGCATATAAGTAGGAAGTTACCACATGCATTTCGGCATGCCAAGACCAAGATGGAAAGGAACCAAGTTCATTCACTTACTCTATCATTCATTCATAAAGCAATCCCTACTATGTACAAACTCTGGGAAAGTAAAATGTTTAAGAAACAGGTACTGTTTCCAAAGTACTCTCTCCAGTTAATTGCAAACACTTACTTGCAACACCTCTCTTTCAAATGGCTAATGCTGCGATTACATAACATGGAAGATTCCACGGAGTCCAATTCTGCCTGTGGAGTACCAAGAGTAGCTCTTTTCAGTGGACCTGACCTAAGTCTGAATACAGACAGGAATTCATAAGGCTAGGGAGGTGAGAATACATGCTCCAGGTGAAGGAAAAAGAGTGCAAAAGCACAGAATCTAGAGTGAGTATGAAGGGTCTTGGATGTTATGCAATGGAAACTAAATTCTATCATAAAGCTAGGAAATAGTTTAAAAGTGAATTAATTCAGAGAAGTTATATGGCTACATTTTCACTGTGGAATGATCTCTCTGACTGCAAAGTAATTCTGAGGATGGGATGGAGATGAGCAAGAGTGAAGGCTACTGTGATGTTCAGGAAGGGATGAGGCCATCTGCAATTAGCAGAGGTCTTGCTAGTGAAGGAGGGGAAGATGGAGTCAAATGACATGGAGGAGGTGCGATTAATAGGATTCCTGTCTCATTAGACAGATGGAAAATCAAGACAAAATTAAACACAATTTATATTAAAACACTTGGGTTTGGGAAGCCTGAAGGAAATCCAATAAAATCCAGGAGGTTATAGAAATAAAAGACTGACTCAGAAATATTTGGTCCAGAGACATCACTTTAGAAATGATTGACACAACAGACTCTTTGAAAACCTAACAGTAGATGAGATGGCCCAAAAAGTGGACATAATGAAGGAAAAGAAAGATAAAGATGAAATAAGGGAAAATATAAACAATTGGTTGGAGGGGCAGGTAAGTGTGGGTAGAAGGGAAGGCTAGTGTGCCAGTGGAAGAAGAAACTCAAATAAGAGAACAAACATTGGGACACCTCTCTTATGCCAGGCATAGTGCCAAGTGTTCTATACACAGCTTCTCATGATTATTTCCGGAATTCAGAATGATATTATGTAAAGTATTGATATCATCATTTTATGGATTCATTTGGAAAATAAATTCCATAATATTTAAAAATCAAGACCTCCATAATTTCAAGCTTAATTGTCAGCTATGCTTGTATTTTTGGGGTGCCACTTGGGTCAGTAAACTGAAATTTAGTAACATACACTGTTGGTTGCTTGTGAAAAATCCCATTGTTAAAAATTCTGAGTGATTTCTGTGATGTTACATGAATCTCTCTCATTATAATTTAGAAAATTTTTGATGTCCTATAAAAATGTCTCCCAAACACGGGTTAAGTGGTGAACCTTGTGCTGAAAGACAAGCTGGAAATCAGCAAGGCTGGAACATAAATTAGATGCAGTAAAAACACTAAGGAAATGGTTAAACAGCTTCCATGAAACATTAGAAATTTGAGAAAGTCGGCAATATTAGAGTACGCAAAGTTTTACATTTGCAAAAATGACCACATAACCGGCAGAGATAAAGAAAATGGTAAAAAGATAAATCTTGGCAAGTATAACACTGCAGGAATGTGATCCTAAAGTGTTAAAATGGCTAGATTAATATGCTCCTAAAACACTTTAGTTACATTTCCCCTCTTCATAAACACATTTATTCTCTAAAATTGGCCTTAAGTTAAGTGATTTTGCATGACCTAAAATGCTTGTATTTTGTTTTATCTTTGTATTATGATTGTCCTATAATACAGTCCATGGGGCTAAGAACACAACATTGCTGAGCCTGATGAAGATGGCTTTAAAGCTTTATGTTTGGAAGGGAAGTTCTAACCAAAAGGGATATTGCAAGAGGAGAGCAAGTGGTTTTGTTGAGAAGTGAAGGCAAATGAGGGCTGCCAGAAGGCAGTACCCCTGAGCATTGCTCACCTTGTGCCCCTCACTTCAGGCAACTGCCTGCCACATCCTCATGGAGCCAAAGATTCTCTAGGAAATTTTAAGGAGCAGTGGTCTGCAGCTGCTTCTCTGTAGCCTCCCTGCATGGTCCTTAAATTAGTGTCTTGGGAGGAAGCCATTCCCTCTAAAAGCTGTGTTTCTAATGCTGGAACTTGAAGGGTTAGAGAGAAATCTTGATCCCCACTCAAACATTCCCCCAAGTGCTGGGGAAACTAAAACCAATGCTTAATAATCCAAATCCACCTGCATCCAGGTCTCAGCTCTTAACTGTCAACAGTCACGAATTCTGAATTTGGCGAATGAGAAATGAAATATCTCCTGCCATTATCAGTACACAAAGATGTCACAGTCATCAGCAATTGCAGTCCTCCAATGAGAGCCCTAAGGGTACTCAGGAAGGGGAAGAATACCTATAATCTAGCAGTCATCAGACTGCAGGCACTCTCCATGGTAAACCCCAAGGAAGCTCAGGATGTGAAAAAAAAAAAACCACAGAACCCTGGCCCAGGATATCTGAGATGCATATGAAAGGAATGACTTCAGTGAGTCCCAGACTCTTGAATCTTCCCATACATAAAAACATGCTAGATCCCTTAACTTCAGATATCTAGTCTTCTTTAATTAACAAGAGTCATTTGATTTAACTTATTTAACTTATATGCAGAGTACTTCATGTGAAATGCTGGGCTGGATGAATCACAAACTGGAGTCAGGATTCCCAGGAGAAATATCAACAACCTCAGATATGTAGATGATATCACACTAAAGGCAGAAAGTGAAAAGGAACTAGAACCTCTTGATGAGGGTGAAAAGAGGAGAATGAAAAAGCTGGCTTAAAACTCAACATTCAAAAAACTAAGATCATGGCATTCGGTCCCAGTACTTCACGGCAAATAAAAGGGGAAAAAGCAGGAACAATGACAGATTTTATTTTCTTGGACTCCAAAATCACTGTGGATGGTGACTGCAGCCACCACATTAAATTAAATTAAAAGATGCTCGCTCCTTGGAAGGAAAACTATGACCAACCTAGATAGTGTATCAAAAAGCAGAGACAGTCATTTTCACAATATTGATTCTTCCAGTCCAAGAACATGGTATATCTTTCCATCTGTGGTGGGACTAGTCAAGTGAGTAGCATGAAAACATATACATTACCATATGCAAATAGATAGCCAGTGAGAATTTGTTGCGTGACACCGGGAGCTCAATCTGGTGCTTGTGACAACCTAGAGGGATGGGATAGGTGGGAAATGGAAGGGAGGTTTGAGAGGGAGGAGACATATGTATACCTGTGATGGATGTGTGGTGATATATGGCAGAAACCAGTACAATACTGTGAAGCAATTATCCTCTAATAAAAATTAAAGGAAAAAAACTCACATAAAATATTAAAAAAAAAAAAACACAGACATCACTTTGCTGACAAATATCCAGATAGTCAAAGCTATAGTTTTCCAGTAGCTATGCATGGATGTGATAGTTGGACCATAAAGAATGCTGAGTGCCAAAGAATTGATGCTTTCAAATTGTGGTGTTGGAGAAGACTCTCGAGAGTCCCTTAAACTGCAAGGAGATCAAACCAGTCAGTTCTAAAGGAAATCAACCCTGAATATTCATTGGAAGGGCTGAAGTTGAAGCTCCAATACTTTGACCACCTGATGCAAAAAGCCGACTCACTGGAAAAGACCCTGATGCTGGAAAGTCTAAGGGCAGGAGGAAAAGGGGGCAACAGAAGATGAGACGACTGGATGGCATCACCAACTCAATGGACATGAATTTGAGCAAACTCCAGGAGAAGATGGTGAAGGACAGGAAAGTCTGGTATGATGCAGTCGCAAAGAGTCAGACATGACTTAGCAACCAAACAACAACAATAAAAACAAAGTGTTTTGATGTTAAGATTACCTGCCCTTTGCTGCAAAACTTCTATTAACCCGACTCTTCCCCTCACCTCCTCAGAACAGTTCTCTTCAGGTCACTTGAAATGCTGTCTCCTGGGCTTGAAGTCCTAAAAGTTCCTACTGAATAAAACATAGCTCTCAACAACAACAGACTCAAATTTCAGGCTGTGAATATTTTTAAGTTGATAAGAACAAGTCAAGAAAGTTTCAAATGTGAACAGAGAATTAGTCTATGATTCAAATTTCCTCAACGTTGTGTTTGTTAAAAAGCAAGTATTTGGCTCTGCCTGACCTAAGAGTATCTGAGTAATACTCGTCTGAGGCTGAAAAGTTCTATTCATGTCACCTTAACACTACTGTATTATCTCTTAGTTCTTACAGGTTATGATGATGACACTGAACTGGATATCCTCACACACCTGGAAGAGCTGCTTCTTCATGCAGTTTACAACTATTACATTGCTTTCCAAATATCTCAAGTCTATATACCCCACTTGGTGAGATAGAAGTTTATTATAAATCTGCCTCCTAGAAGAGATCTGGCATTCTATTTTCAAAAAGAACCATCTGGAAATGCCTGTGTTTCCTATTAAAGCTGCCTCAAAAATAAGCAAAATGAAAGTTAATTTTTACTGGGACTTAACCTGATGTTTTTCCATAACCAAGCATCTTTTAGAGTGTGTCCTATTATACAGGTGCCAAAATGACAAAGAAGTTAAAATATTTGTATCTATAATGGTGCAATCAATTTCTCAAACACTGCAGATCAAAAATCCATTATTCTAGCCATGATTACTGGGAACTGTTGATAACAATGTCAAATATCACAATTTTAAAAAATATATAAAGTATGCAGCACCTCTCCCATCTCTCCTTATTTTTTTCAATATCTTAATCATTTTGAAAGGATCACGCTTTGAACAAGCAGCAGATGTTAATACAGAAATATAGAACATCTCAATTTTCTCACTGCTAACTCAGCTTACTGAGCCAATTTCACAATTCTCACATTCCTGAGTCCTGGGAGAAAATGCTAATTTAGATTGTTAAAATTGACACGGGTTAGGGTATAAAGGGTAATTAGCATAAAATCCTACACAAAGTGTTCTTAGCAGCATTAATCAACACCCACCTAGGCATACACTTTTTTAGTCAGAGCTGATGTTTAACGAAGCTGAAAAATATCTAAAATATTCTCTTCTAGTTAGGTAATAAAAAATGCAGAGTTTGTCCTCAAATCTGGTTTGAGGGTTTTTAAGCAAAATACCTCATGTGCAAGTTCAAGCATCACTTTTATTTTACACTTAAGAGTTATTTAAAGCATATGAAGTACTTTCTTGAGGAGAACACCTTTTAAACACTGGTGCTTTTGACATATTCGTGTCAGTGCTGTTCTCTACATGTGTTGTTATTGCTGAAAAGACTGATCTGTTTTCTTCTGGCAAAGGCTGCTGCATTTGGTGCCATTGTTTTTATCAGTGCAAGGTGCTGCTGTTTCCGGCGCTTTCATTTACCAGACTTTTAAACCCAAAGCAAGTCACTCAGGTCTGAATCTGCTCATCAGGACAGAGATGTTCTTGGTTTCTCAAATTTTATAAGCCTGCTCTATTAACTAATGCTCTTTTTTCCTCTTCTTGCTAATGATGTGATCTAGAGAACTTTCTTCCACTTAGATACATGATCTGAAGTCAGTTAACTTTTTTGCTCTTTAGTTGCCTCATTTGCAAGAGAGAAAAATGGCAAAAAATCAAAAAACAAAAAACAAAAAACCAGACTTGAAAAGTATAACAAAAAGTATTTAAATTTAAGGAGCACAAAGGATATATATGCCTGGGAGCTGGTTCACCTATGCCCCCTGGGGACATCACGAGACTCCTCCTGAGCAATTCTATCTGGGAGGTTCCAGAGAAGGAATCAAGACTGCAAACCTGTTCTGTTGCCCCAGAGGCCATTTATTCTGCAAGAGATAAAGGTGCTTGGTATCAGACAATGGTTATGTGCAGGGAAGAGAAGACAAGAGAACAGTCTTAGGAGAGACATTGTTTTTAAAACCCCCAGAACCACAAGATAAGCACCCTGATGAATGCCTGTGATTAGAAGCTGCCACGAAGGCACTGAATTAAACCTAGGGCAGAGGACCAAGAAGAAGGAGGCAGATAACTGGCCCAGATGAGGAAGAAAGTGAAGAGAATGTTCCTGACACTGAGAGGAGTATACATGAGGGTCAGGAAGCAAGCAAGCAAGCATGGTGTATTCTAGGAGCTGATATTCTGGACCACTTGAAGCAGACAGTGCCCAGTGGGAGAGGCCCAAAATGAGGTCAGAGTGTCAGGTGAGATGGGGTGAAGGAGCTGGATTGCAGCTGAAAAGCAATGAGAAGTAAATGAAATCAAGGAAAGCATTAGGGATGTGGCGAGGTGTGCATACATCACTGTAGTTCAGAAAGATGTCTCTGACTGCAGCGTGAAGAACAGAAGGGATTCTGGAGCAGACGTGGGACAAGAGGTCACAGGAGAAGCTACTGAAGTGACCCTTGTGAGAAATGCCTGTGGATGGAGGCCAGGGGTGGGCCAGGTGGGAAGAGAGGGACCAATGATAAGAAGAGCTCAAAGTAGTGAGTTTTTATCACAGCACTTGAGTATTTATTACCCTGTGCTTTTCCCATATAGTCTCATCAAATTGTTACACACACACACACACACACACACACACACATCTTATGATACAGGTGATATTTGCTTAATCATGTCCGACTCTTTGAGACCTCATGGGTTGTAGTCTGCCAGGCTCCTCTGTCCATGGAATTCTCCAGTGGGTAGCCATTCCCTTCTCCAGAGGATCTTCCTGACCCAGGGATCAAACTAGGTCTTCTGCATTGGCAGGCAGATTCTTTACTATCTGACCCACCAGTATATAGCATAGGTACCATTTTTCTATTTGAAGATGAGGAAATTCAAGTCCAAAGAGAAAATCGGCTAAACCTTTCCCAAAGACTAAAGCTGATTTGAAGCCAGGAAGCCTGGCTTCACAGTTCTTTCATTTGCCCTCCAGGTGAATTTGGGAGGAAAAACTGGCAGTGCTCAGTGACAGACTGGCAGAGGTGGGTAAGAGGACAGGGAGAAGGTCGTCACAGGTGAGCACATGTGCTTTCAGGCAAGGAAGGTAGTTCACTTGGATGCTGAATTCTCCAAGTTTCATGGTTGGTGAAGGGTGAGAGGGCAGATGGCACTAGAGTAGTGAGCATCTTGAGTGTGAGGTGCCTGCAAGTTATAAAATGGGCAGCTGGAAGGGTGGGTCCATCAGGTAAAAGGGACTCAGACTTGGATACATGAGTTTTAAAGTTAGCAGCAGCATTCTCTGTGGTCATGGGGTTGTGGAGGAAGAGTGTGTGGAGTTAGAGGGTTAAGGAGCCCGAGAAGGAGCTGTTCTGTAGAATTAAGAGGAAAATCAGGAGACGGTCCAAGGACAGTGATGCTCTGTCATCAGGCATCAGTGACTAAAAGCATCAAACACTCTGTAGAAGTTAATGCAACATGGAAAGACAAAGGAGCCCTCTGATTTTGTAACAGGAGGGCTTTTTCCTGAAGATGCAGGACATAGTGGGCACACAGCATCATGACCATAAGATGCCTTAACTACTACTGCCCTTCAGATGAGACAATTACATAGTATTCATGTATGGATGCAGTAGTTAGACCATAAAGAAGGCTGAGCACTGAAGAATTGATGCTTTCAAACTCTGGTGCTTGAGAAGACTCTTGAGAGTCCCTTGGACTGCAAGGAGATCAAATCAGTCAATTTTAAAGGAAATCAACTCCTGAATATCCATTGGAAGGACTGATGTTGAAGCTGAAGCTCCAATACTTTGGCCGTAAGGTGTGAAGAGCTGACTCATTAGAAAAGACCCTGATGCTGGGAAAAATTGAGGGCAGGAGGAGAAGGGGGTGACAGAGGATGAATGGTTGGATGGCATCATTGACTCAATGGACACGCTTTGAGCAATCTCCAGGAGACAGTGAAGGTCAGGGTAGCCTGGCGTGCTGCAGTCCACGGGGTCCCAAGGATGGATGTGACTGAACAACTGGAGAACACCAACAACAGATTACAGGGTGCAGAGAAGAGGGTGCTGCTGAGCCATCTAATGACTCCTGTATCCCCTAATGTCCTGGTCCCTTGTACTTATCACTTGAAAGGACAAGCCCCTTGAGAATTACTAAGCCTGATCACTAAGGCTAGGTATTTATAAAATTGACATCCTCTATCCGATCTAAAAGGATGATTTTCTGAAGAAACATTTTGGCAAAACACCTTTATTTTTTAAGCAGGAAGGGATTTAATGTAAAGAATTAAAATAATAATCAAAGAATTGAATGAGTTGGCTCTAATTTAGACCTCCAAGAACAACTCCCAGAATAATAAAAATAACAATTAGGGAGACAATTCTATTTACAACAGCATCAGAAAGAATAAAAGACATAGGAATAAATTTAACAAAAGAAGGATAGAATTTAAATTTGGCCAAGAAATCCTTGAATTGACCTGAATTTCCTGAAAACATCTAGAATGAGTTGCCTGCAATAAGACAGTCTAGAGCATACTTACAAAATATGTAAAATTCCATTTTTTTAGACATTTGATCTTGTAGGCCACTGGAACTGTGTCATTACACTAGCTTATATACTTTGAATTTCTGCAGACGCAAAAAGTGTGCCTTCATATTCAGAACACAGTAACTTAAATGAATTCAACCCACTGACTTAAAAAAAAAAGTACTGTTAAAAAAGCTAATATACGGAAGACACTTCTTTCAATGGAGAACCACTCCCAAGATGACTAATTTCATTTCTAAAAGCGATTATTAGCTTTTATTTAGTAATTATACCAATTCAAGAGTTTATATTAAGTAATATTAACAAAGTTCTTCACTTGTGGGGCACTTTATATTTTTCACAGCACTTTGACACTGATATGTTCCTCTAGGATGGTTTGCAGCGGGGAGGATAAGCTGGCAGGGGAGAGGAGAGGAAGCAAAAAGTTTATGGCATGTATAAAACATACTATGAAAAAGCCTATGAGTCTGTTGCTTGATTTTTTCAAAACTGTATGTAAAAGAAATGTAATTTTAAACTACTCTTCACACACAAGGCTCTCAACAAATTAACAACTTAACACAAACCTCTGTGAGACTCTGTAGAATACTCATTTACTAAAGGGAAATCATGCATTTATATTCTTACTTCAGGTCACTTAAAATGTCAGTAACAAGCAGAGAAGGAAATCAGGAGGAATATGTTCCCAGACACTGAATTATAATTTCTCTAAGTCTGAATCTTTCAATTCAACTCTTGTTATGCAGAGGATTAACAAATTTAGTTTTCTCAGAAGAGGGAAAATAAGACTCATGGTATTTCTGCTCTGTTTGAAATTCTGAAACCAAATTCAGCTTCACAGAATATTGTCTGGAAGAAAACCAAGCCCATTTGCTAAGTAAGGAAGTCTCTGCTGGTAAATGTTTACAAGACAAATGTACAGATGAAAGGCAAGTAATTTATCTTTATTTCATACTGAGAATGGCAATTTAAACTACAGTAAATCTTTCCTTTGAAGGAAATGTTGAATATAGGTCAGATACCTTTATAACTTTATCAATATATGAATAAGCAATATGAATATAAGCTGATTTTGAGCTATGGGACAAGTATAGTAATGACACATATCATCAACATGTTAGTATCACTATATGAATATGCATAAGGTTCAGAAAGTACATTCTAGTTTCTGTTACTGTGTGAGTAGCCCCTGGAATACCATGCCGCTGCAAGTCAGGCAAGCCTTACTAGCTCAACATGAGACAAGGACAAACAGAAATTCTACCTTCGGAAATATATACCACACTTTAAAAATCCTAATTGTGTAAAAGTGGTACTTAGAAAAAGAGTGTCAAGAGATGAAAATAAGAATCATATCTTCAAGCTGGAATGGATCTTAGAAAACATCTAACCAAAATCTTCATCACATAAAAGTTAAAAAAAAAAACACAAAAAACTCCCCAATAGTAGGTCCCCATACTGACTATGGATCCTAAGTGCCAAGTGTAAATTCCAATAGAGGAAAGCAGGGAAGTACACTTACTCAAACCAAGTAACCAACATGGAAACATGACACAATTAAAGTAACCTGATTGATTGAGGATGATAAGAAAAAGATACAGCTGTCTCCAGAGGGCTCATGACTTTCTAATGTGATGTCTGTCTGTATGTATACATCCATCTATGAACTATTTAACTACCCACTTACCTATCTCTATCTCAATTTCTCTGTCTCTATTCATCCATCCATACATATATCTTTCTTTTTTCTGTATCCATCATCTATTTATCCATCAACTTAAAAAAGACTTCCTTCCTGCCATATAGTAAGTGGTGACAAAATGTTAATGATTATTTTTTGGAAGTAAAGTTTTATACTATGGTTAAACTTAAGCTAATCTCAGAAACATGTATAGACATATCAAAATGTGGATAATCAATGAAAAAAAATCACTTTGATTTTACTTCATTCCCCAGAGAAAAGACATCAGGAGATTATGCAGCCTTAGCCTCCGAGTGGTTTGGTAATAACATTCTAGTGATTATGTAACCCTGTATTTAAAAAAATAGAACAACTTTTAACCTAGTAATTACACTTCTAGAAATGTAGCCCAAGGACATAATTATATTCATAAAGACACAGCTACAAGGGTGCTCATTATAGGGTTGTTTATAGTGGCAAAAAAGTTAGAATCAAACTAAATGGCCAACAACATGAAATGCATTGAATAAACCATGGTAGAACTCTGCTAGAAGAAGGTTAATACCATGGAAATATCTTCACAAGCCTATTATGAAATGGAAAAGATACTATAAAACATTAAGAACACATGATATTGAATAAACATATATCTAATCCTGCCTTCTTCATCTTTCCCAATGTTCCTTTCACATGTAATATCACTCCATTCAGCAGGCAATCTTTCATCCTCAGCTGACCTGATTCTGCAGTAGTGACACTATGAACTTTCTTAAAAAGTGCTTTTATGTTGGCCATATAACCCAACACTTTCCTTTTTAATCTCCAACAATTTCTAAACTTACTATTATTAAGGCTTCATTTTTTAGAGAATTTTAAATTTCCCCTCACAGCAAAACTGAGGGGAAGATAGAGGCAGCTCCTATACCCACTGCTCTCCCCGCACACTGCCTTCTCTCTGTCAGCATCCCCACCAGCATGGTACACCTGTTACCACTGATCTATCCTGATATATCACTACCACCTAAAATCCATTGTTTATGTTATGACTCACTCTGTGTGTCTCCTAAGGTTTTGAGCGCCAAAGAACAGATGCTTTTGAACTGTGGTATTGAAGAAGGCTCTTGAGAGTCCCTTGGACTGCAAGGAGATCAAACCAGTCAATCCTAAAGGAAATCGATCCTGAATATTCACTGGAAGGACTGATGTTGAAGCTGAAGCTCCAATACGTTGGCCAGCTGATGCAAAGAGGTGACTCACTGGAAAAGACCCTGAGGCTGGAAAACATTCAAGGCAAAAAGAGAAGAGGATGGCAGAGGATGAGATAGATATCATCATGACTCAATGGACGTGAATTTGCGCAAACTCCAGCAGACAGTGGATGACAGGAAAACTTGGCGTGCTGCAGTCCATGGGGTTGCAAACAGTCAGACACAACTGAGCAAGTGAAAACAACAAAAGGTTTTGACCACTGATTCTCCATGTCTTTGTCAAATCTCATCTTTACCCCTTAACATGAAATATTTGCCTCCCTCCAGCCACAGTACTGGGCCTTCTCATCTATTTTTATTTTCCAGCTCTGTCTTTCACACCCATGGTTTTAATTACTGTCTGCTCACAGATATCTCACATATTTATAATCTCCATCTAAGTTTAGACTATTTGACCAACAATGCAGTTATATTACTTTTGATTACTTAAAAAGCACTTCAGACTCAACGTATCTAAAGTGAGAGACATTATTACTCCCTGAATCACCCACTTCAAACAGATCACAACCAATTCTCTTTCAGAGATCCCTATCTCTGAAAGAAATGGCTATCCATTTAATAAGGCAACAGGCAATAATTAATGCTATTGATAGCACATTTACCCCCAATAAAAAATACAGTTGACTTTGGGGTTTGAGGATCCAACCTCCACTTAGTCAAAAATCCAGGCAGCCCTCCTTATCCATGGTTCCACACCTACCAACTCAACCAGCCACAGACCCTGTAGAATTATTAGTATGTATTTAGTGAAGCCCTCATACTTTCACCAGTATGTCTTTAGCTCTCCTTGATAAGCAGCTATCAATAATACGTGGCTTTCTTTTTGGCCACAGACCAAAGCAATTTACAGTTCAAGTTCCTATGCTACAGAAGGGGTTCAGCAAATGAAAGTTTATACAGTAGTCACTATAATAAATAATTTGTTTGATTGATTTCTTAAGCACTCTAGCAATCCTTTGAGGTTTTAGGTATAACTGTACTCAGGGGAGCAGAGACATTAACTGTTCAATGTCAAAATCAGTTCAGTTCAGTAACTCAGTCATGTCCGACTTTGTGACCCCATGGACTGCAGCATGCCAGGCTTCCCTGTCCATCGTCAACTCCTGGAACTTGCTCGAACTCATGTCCATCGAGTCAGTGATGTCATCCAACCATCTCATCCTCCGTTATCCCCTTCATCTCCTGCCTTCAATCTTTCCAGCATCAGGATCTTTTCCAATGTGTCAGTTCTTTGCATCAGGTGGCCAACATATTGGAACTTCAGCTCCAGTATCATCTTTCCAGTGAATATTCAGGACTGATTTCCTTTAGGATGGATTGCTTGGATCTCCTTGCAGTCCAAGGGACTCTCAAGAGTCTTCTCCAACACCACAGTTCAAAAGCGTCAATTCTTCACTACTCAGATTTCTTTATGGTCCAAGATCACAACAGACAGCAGTAAATAGAATAGTTACCATTCTAGTCTAGACCTGCTTGACTCTGTCTTCAGCACCACACCCTAATTACCTCAGAGACCCTGGAAGGAAGTGATCCTGCAGGTACTATATACTACCCATCGCATGTACACACTACTCAAACGGCATTCTACTCCACTGGGCTAATTTCCCAAGAGCTCTCAATGTTTAGATATAAGAAATGTGGACTCTCTCACATCCCAAGGATCAACTTTAGTTTTTCTGATAATTTCCTCCAAGGTCTCCTCTAGGTGATACCAGTCCTGGAAATCTGTTTTTCAGTGCTATCCAGGTCTAATGAAAACAGTTGACTTGTCAAAGGGAGATATTAGTAATAACTTATAAACGGTAAATGTGGTAAGCAGTCTATTTTCTTAATTTTGTATTAAGGAACACATTTAAATGAACACTTTAAGGACTAGAATGCATTGAATTTGGGGGAAATAAAAATAATTCTTTTTTTAGCCATTTGAGGTTTAAAATAGGTCAATAGCTATTTATATAAGAATTTTATAAACAGAAAACTGAGCTAAGGGCTTGGAGCCATGTTCTCAAGGGCTGATGTGTACACTGCTGCCAGATTATGTTGAATTTTTTACTGGCTTGCCATGAAATGACCAGAAGAAAACTAGCATACAAATAAAATAGTTCAGAAAATAGTAGTTTGTTTTTCATAAGGCAGCTTGGAAAGGGGCATCTGGGAAGCAGAGTGGGGGGAAAAGTAGAAGAGATTAGAAGGGTGGGAAAGACAGCTGACAATGGAGAAAGAACTGCTTACTCAGGTCTGAGATGATGACACTTTAGCAACAAAAACATCTGTATTTCATTACTTCCAAAGAGCATGGCCTATTGGAGCACAGAGAACCAGCACTGCGGCCACTAATGTGCTGTGCTGTGTACTTAGTTGCTTAGTACTAAGTTGTGTACTTAGGTCACTCTTTGTGACCCCATGGACAGAGGAGCCTGGAAGGCCACAGTCCATGGGGATTCTCCAGGCAAGAATACTGGAGTGGGTTGTCATGCCCTCCTCCAGGGGATCTTCCCAACCCAGGGATCAACCCCAGGTCTCCCGCATTGAAGGTGGATTCTTTACCGTCTGGGCCCCAGGGATGCCAAATACCACAACAGAGTTCTACTATGTGAGTGCTCTTTTCAGAAACTGTTCCAGGACCAGCCCACAGTTTTGTGAGCCCCACGGCTAACTCCCCAAATCTGCGCTTCTTAATGCTTTAAAAGGCATGCTTTCTCTCTTTTGTTCTTGTACTACAAACCCTTCCTTCTATTTCTTTTTCATTATATTCAGTGGTTACCTAATATTATCAATACCTCTAAAGCAGTATCAGTTGTGTCAAAAAGATAGGATGAAAAGTTTAAACTTTAGGCACTCCCAAGAGTTGATGCAGAAATGTTTCATTTCACTCTTCTAAGGCATCAAGGTAAAGAAAAACATTACTATGACACATTGAAGTTTCTAATTCCACCCAGATTAACAATTTTTTTTATTGACAGCAGCATACTACACATATAACTTATTAATAAATTTATTTTTGTTTTAGCCATTTCATCTTTATTAGCTATGAGAGAAACACCAGGAACACTGCTGGGTGCAGAAATTAAAGGGTGGGTGGAGCATAGTCCCTGAACCTAAGTCAAAATGTAGACAGGCAAGAAAACAGTGTAACCTTGTAATATAAAGACTGGAAACAGGCATGCTCAGTAGACAGATAAACTGTAAGGTAGACTTGAAGGATATATAGGAGGTACTCAGGCAAAAGGAGAAAGGGCTGCTGATAAAGGATGGATTCTAAGCAGAGGAAAGACCATATACAAAGGTACAGACATGTGGGAAACCCAGAGTGTTATAAGAACTCCATGTGTTTCTATGAGGATATTTCTATATATGGGAATATTTCTATGTATATGAGATGAAACTGAATAGATAAGAGGGCACATTTTTTGGCACCCTTGAAGCCTTGCTAAGAAATTTGACCATCTTGTAGTGATGATGGAGAATCAAATAACACGATCACTAATATGCTCTAGAAATATCACCTCTATACTAAAAACAGGGATGGAATAATTTCAAAAGTCATAGCAAGCTTTGTTTTTTTTCAGGAGCTATATGAAAATTAAAGCACTTGTTCAGGACTCCTCAGAATTAAGAGAGGGTACATGTGTATATAGAGAGGAGTTTCCCTGATAGCTCACCTCAGTTGAAAAAGAATCTGTCTGCAGTTCAGGAGACCCCAGTTTGATTCCTGGGTCAGGAAGATCCACTGGAGAATGGATAGGCTACCCACTCCAGTATTCCTGGGCTTCCCTTGTGGCTCAGCTGGTAAAGAATCCGCCTGCAACGTGGGAGACCTGGGTTCAATCCCTGGGTTGTAAAGGTCCCCTGTAAGGGAAAGGCTACCTACTCAGTATTCTGGCCTGGAGAACTCCATGGACTGTACAGTCCATGATTGTTATGAACCCTATCAATATGGATATATGTATTCATTTGATATACTTTTATTATAAATCTAAAAAAAACTTGATATCATGTTAGGGAAAGCTTTTGGTTTTTAAGACAGACCATTTCTAGTAATATGAAATAACAGTATCTGGTCATCCTTGTATTAGTAATTTAATGTGGGCTGAGAGACTTGATTTGGTTGTCAGATGTCTTTGAAATAGTGGGAGTGTTGTGAAGAAAGTGGGACACCCCCCAAAAGCTAAACTAGTTCAATTACAAATGTTCCCTAAAGATCAAGCTGATTATTAGATCATAAATTCAGAATGAAAGAAAATAATAAGATCAATCATATTGCCAGCCTGCTCAAAAACTGAAGGCATTCAAAATACCAGTACATAAGGTTGGATGAGGATGAGGAGTTGTGCCAAGTGTCACATGAATGAGATTCCCAGAGGGACAGAGAAGTAAGTCCAAAAAGCAATGTGCAATGAGGTTGACATTTCACATACTGATTTCTCTAGCTCCTTTTCCCCACCCTTGCTGTGTAGAAAGGGGCAGAAATGTCCTCTGACAGATGTCCACATAAGGAGAGATGGACTCTCTCCCAGTTGAGTTGGGAACACCAGATTCTGCCATCTTGGTTTGACTAAGTAGATGCCAACCATATGCATGTAATTGGAAAGGGTGTCATGGAAAGACATTTGGAGAAGCAGCAGAAATAACTCAGTACAATTCAGTCTCTTTGAACAAAGAATGAGGTATAAAATACTCTCACATCCCTAGTACTCTGTTTTATTTATTCACTTTTAACATTCAGATTTGTGAATGGTTCTCACTCGACTTTAACTTATTTTTATCCTTTTGCAAGTGAATACCCCTCCCCTAAAATAACCGACATATTTCTCAGTGACTCCCTGACAACAATTTCCTTCTCTCTCAACTTTTTGGGACATTTTCTTTTTCCTTTCCTTTCACTGGAACCACTGTGAGGTAGAGACTTTGCCCTATTCCCCTATCTCATTATCCCAAACCCATCTCATTATCCCAAACCACAGTGACTAAACCAGTGAGGCAATTTGGGTGGCAAAGGGAAAACTCAATACCAATGAAATTAATACCTAATATTATCTCTCCCTTGATCACAGTAACATTTCCTATTCATCCTGATTCCTAATCCTTTGCCAACATTCAGTGAAATGCAAGTGAGTCTGCTATCACTCTTTTGATTTGCCAAACAGCCACATTTAGTGGGAACAAACATTCCTCTTTACCTACGGCTGTCCAGCACAATTACGTAGTGTCCCATTTTTACTATCCAAAAGTGTCCTGTACCTGAAGACAAGTTATATGGACATTGTGTTTATAGTGTCTAAATGTAAAAAGAGGATGGGGAGGGATGACCATTAAAAAATCATTTTATCTCTTGTCTATTTCACTTTGATGGCAGAGAAGCGACTTCATCATTTAAAAAGATAGTAATTAAGAATAGGGGAGGAAAAGACTGAATTAAGCAACTGATCAACCACCACAACAATAGTAACACTGCACACACACACACTCACGTAAGCAACACAGGGGGCTAGGTCCTATGTGTGCATCTGGAGAAGGAAGGATCTCCTGATCAGAAGCACCAGTGTGGCAGAAGAGGGAAGCTGCTGGCCGGTTAAATTCTACCTGATGGAGGAGAACGAATCAGGAACATGAGAAGTACTGTTTGGGGTCCTCAAGCCTCCTGACAACTGGAAGGCAGGAAGGTGCCGGTGGGGAGAGGCTGGAGGATGAGCAGCGGGAGACTCCTTGTCTGGGCTGCAGGCAGTGATCTTGTTTTCTATTCTCCTCCCTCCCCATTACAATCTGGAGTCTACTTTAGCAGGAACATTGTTATGCATGGTGATTAAGTTCTATAATTCCATTAGCAGAGTACTAAGCTTTGGATACACTGGACTTAATTAGACTTTTATGGAAAGGCCCGGGGGAATTAACCACAATGTATAACATTGTTCATTTGAGAAAATGTATTCCCAAATGCAAACAAATGCTCACCAAACTTCTGGAATACAATTCCTTTGAAAGTGATAGATTAAAAAAGGATGTGATCAATTTCTCTCGACTCAGGCTGCCTGTTTTGAACTATCAGAGAGCTTTTAAATTCAAACTATTTCCAGGGCACCACACCAAGAGATTCTAATTTAATTGGCCTGGGGTGAAGCATGGAAATAAATATATTTTAAAAAGCTTCTTACAGCTGGGCTGAGAACCACTGGGCTAGTAAATGCTTCTTGGATCTATATTTGAGTAAGTGGCTCAGGAGGGTTGATTTTCATTACAGAAGTGTCTTTTCTTCACAATAGGACTCACCTCCAGCTTTATTTTTCAATTGTTACTCAACCTAAAAAAAATATCTTTAGCATTGCCTTTTCTAAGAAGACATGCACCTGTAGTATAAAAATAAATACACCTCCTTGCCAAACAGTCATTACTGAATTTTTAAAATCTCGTTGTTGTTCAGTTGCTAAGTCCTGTCCGACTCTGTGACCCCATGGACTGCAGCACACCAGGCTTTCCTGTCCTTCACTATCTCCCCAAGTTGCTCACACTCATGTCCATTGAATCAGTGATGCCATCTAACCATCTCATCCTCTGTCATCCCCTTTTCCTCTTGTCTTCAGTCTTTCCCAGGATCACCGTCATTTCCATTGAGTCGACTCTTCACATCAGATGGCCAAAGTATTGGAGCTTCAGCATCAGTCCTTCCAATGAATATCTAGAATTGATTCTCTTTAGAATTGGTACATTCTAAAGTAAATGACAAAGGAAAGATCAAATGACTGGTTTGATCTCCTTGCTGTCCAAGGGACTCTCCAGAGTCTTCTCCAGCACCATAGTTTGAAAATATCAGTTCTTTGGCACTCAACCTTCTTTATGGTCCAACTCTCACATCTGTATGTTTGATTAGAAAGGAGGTAACAAAACCCAACACACTGGCAATGAAGAAATGTAATGAGATTAATTGATTTCACTCCTCCTCAGTCTCCTCCATCAGGATCCTGGCAATATTTTAGGATAAGATTGAGCCATGAACTGCTTCCTAGAGGTCCTTTGAGCAAGGTTTTGCTGCTCCAGCAAGGATCAGGGTTATGGAGATAAGATGTGCTAAGCCTGCAAGCTACTCAAAGTTCCAGATGAAAGGCTAATTGTGTGTCAGCCTTTATATAAGACAGAGTTTATAACTTTATCTCCATTGGTAACATTCAGGCAATTCAAGCAAGCCCAGTAGTCTCCCCCAAATACTGTTTTTGTCATGATCAGGTGTTGGAGTTCTATTGGAGCCACTTCTCAGGCATGTGGGAGTTGCTGGGACAGAACAGGTCACCAAGTCCTGTCCATGAACCTCCTTATTCTCATTCTATTGTCTAGCAATCTTCCTCTGTTTTCCTGTATAGTTTGCTTTCTCCTTACCTACCTAACAAAAGGATCTGGATATCTCCTGGAAATTTTACTTTAAAAAATTCCCTGTATAGAACCCTATCCCTTGTCACTGACTTCCATTCAGTAATTGCAAAGTATGTATGCAAGTTTTTTTTAAAGCTCTGAGATAAACTGTGAATGCTAAAAAGAAGTGAGGCTACTCTATCAGATTTCTTTACACACATCAGATGTCTATAAGCCATGTTCAGGGGTGTCAGGCAAAGTGCTAGGAATGAGTGAACACACTCACTCTCCCTTATGGATATAGGCATGCATGCCCAGTTCATATGTCATTATGAAATTCACCTTTATATTTGCAAATTGCATTTTAACCAGGTTCCCATAAAATATTTCCATTTGTTCAGTGCTCCTTATTTTGAGTTCATTCTTAATATGACTGTATGTTATACACGCTGCTTTGTGCGGTTTGTGCTATTTTGAAAAAACATAGTAAGGTGAAATGTATGTGTTTTGGGTGAAACTTATTTGGTTTCAGCTCTAATGTGTGGCTACCTGATGCAAAGAGCCAACTCACTGGAAAAGACCCCATGCTGGGAAAGACTGATGGCAGAAGGAGAAGGGAGCAAGAGAGGATGAGACGGTTGGATGGCATCACTGGTTCGGGAGATAGTGAGGGGCAGGGAAGCGGGATGTGCTGTAGTCCATGGGGTTGCAGACAGTGGACATGAATTAGCGACTGAACAACAACAAAGGCAGATTAGGAAGAGGAATGACTTTTTTGTTGAAAGCTTTCTACTGAACAACTACTATGTGCCAGGCAAGATTCTAGGCACCAAGGACATACTAGGAAACCATGAGTCAACTTTTTGCCTTCATGAAACTCACATTCTAGTGGGAATTTACAATCTTGAAATATATAATGATGCTCTTGGAAAACTAGGTCCAAAGTTTGTTTCTTGAACTAAACTACAATATTCACCCAAATTCAATGTGTCTGCTTTCTTCTTGAAATATTGGAAAGAATAAGTCATGGAATAAATGATTCAGTTAATGAAAACAGAGAATTTCATAGGATTGGGAGGTTAGAGGGGATAGAAAATCAATGGGCTAAGAAACAATTCTTACTCTATGAAATTCTCTAATCCCAAAAGTTACAGGATCAGAGTTGACTGCTCAAAACAAAGAATAGTGAAAGGCCACCTTTTTTTTTTTTTTTAAAGTGCATTTACTCAGTGTTGATCCACATATGTGCTTTGAAGAGGTCTATAGTAAAAGCCACAGCACTATACTCTGCCTTGCTCACTAAGTCATGATCATGATAATAGGGTGGGGGAAATACCTCTTCCCAAACTTGACAGCCAAGTATAGCCTTAAACAGTGAGCATAAAGAAGTCTTTGAAGGGTAAATAAATGGAAAATTAGGTGAGAAGGAGCATGCAGAGAGAAAAGAGTACAATCAGAAGCTAACTGAAAAAAAACTGACTCATAACAAGAAGGCTAAGAGCGAACTGCTGGCAAGGGGCAGGCCAAGATGCAGGTGATGCTGAGCAGGACAGAAAATGCCAGAGCTATCAAGCTGAAGGGAACACAATGGTCTTGTGAGATTCTGAGGGAGGAAGGGAGGAAGGCTGTGACGGTGAAATGCAAACATAATGAGAGTTCCCAAGGTGATCCTATTTCAGTACTTCAAATTTTCTTCCACCTACAGATATCAGCTTTTAAGACAATAACCAATGGGCCAAGAGAAAACCCCATCCTTTCTTTGGAAGTCATTTCTGACTTACCACTCATGTTAACACAATGCCTGGAGAGAGCCGTCTGTAAATTTTCTATATAAAATAGACTCTTGAGTTTTCTGGGAAGAATGGAAGTGATACCTGCATTTTGTTTCTCTGTAGATTAGGAAGGTTTTAGTCTAAATATTTGTGTGCTTGTAAGTGGGATGTTCAGTACAGTGCGAAAAACTGTTCACATTCTTAGCGACAAACACCTTTTTGTTAAATGCATATTATTACAGCAACCAATATTTTGCTAATAATGAGGAAAAATTCATTCAGACACTACACAAATCAATCTTTTCTATGATTGGAACATAGATATGAATGGGAATTATATATGTCAAGTCTTATAGATATTTTTATAATGTGTAGAGGAAAACTCTATTCAACAGAGAGATTTAAATGCTTTACTATTCCAATAGTTTCAGCTATTAATTTGATTTAAAGCTGCAATAAATTTTTCTCTTAAAAAATTAAGGCTCAAAACCTTAAACAGTGTAATGAATTTCAAAGACCTCTAACAGAAAAAAAATACAAAACCTCATTTAAAACTATAACAAATTACACAGAACAAATAAAATATAGGAAAATAAACACTTGCTATTTTGGAAAATTAAATAAGTATGTTTCTATATTAATAAAGGTATTTTTATTACCATTTTTTTATTCTACAATAGGCCTCCCTTAGTACAACCCATTATCAGATTTTTCTTACTACTTTTTAATATATTTTAATTAAAGTATAATAGGCCCAATGGGCATGAGTTTGAGTAAACTCCAGAAGTTGGCGATGGACAGGGAGGCCTGGTGTGCTGCAGTCCATGGGGTGGCAAAGAGTTGGACACAATTAAGTTGCTGAACTGAACTGAACTGACTGATAACAGGCTTAAAATAATTTAGAAAAACCAAATGCAGAAAAAATAATGTTTTTGTATTTAATACAAATAACATTCAGAGATTTTAAAATTTTCTATCATATGTTTTATTTTTATTCCTTGATGCCAAGAACTCATCCTTTATGTATCTGAACTATCACTATACATTTTCCATGGTTTAAATGTTTCCAAAATGTAAGATGAGACACATCCTCTTGTGTCTGGAATGGTCCAGTCCTGCTATAATTATTAATTTCTTCCCCTTTCTCAAATAGCAGAGTTGCATGAAAAATTATGTGATCACTCAAACTAAATAGCACTGAGCTTTGGGATATTTATAAATTTTTACAGAAGAAATTAGAATTATGACTTATGTTTTTCAGTCTGGAAAACAGTCAGTTACATGTTTATATTAACTATTCTGATGAGCTAATATTTACTGAGTGAATCCATTCCTCCCATTCCTTCATCTCCACAATGTGTTTCCTGCTTCTCATCTTTGCAGTTGTCCTTAAGTGTACACAGCTGGGTAAGTCCAGACACTACAACCTTTAAATTGCTGCTCCATGATACTAACTAGTTCCCCCTATTTGTAATGTTAACTGAGTTCCAGATACTGATCTAAGAAAAGGACCTAAATACACTATCTCATTCGTTTTAAACTCCACATTCTCTGCCTTCTTAGCTGCTCATCTACCTTCGCTCATGTACTTACACCACTAATAGAAATACCCTGCCTGCCTACCTTTTACTTACTATATCAAAAAGAAATATAATGTTTGATTCAGTTCTTGGTTTGGGCAGTTGCTATGGTTTCTTTAGGTCTTGATTACCAATTCAAAGTTCATCATTCTAACGGTTCCTTAAATGTGCGCTCTGTCGCTCAGACATGTCTGACTTTGCAACTCCACAGACTGTAGCCTCCAAGCTCCTCTGTCCGGAGGATTTTCCAGGCAAGGATATAGGAGTGAGTTGCCATCTCCTCCTCGAGGGGATCTTCCCAAGCCAGGGATCAAACTAGCGTGTTTTATGTCTCCTGATTTTGCAGGTGGATTCTTTACCACTGAGCCACCTGGGAAGCCCTATTCTAATAACTGTTTATATTGCCAGTCAATGGAACACATGCTTATTAAAGCAAATCATGGTCAGCAAACTGTGTTTGGGATCAGGAGGTAATATTGACACTTTACACTCCCAGAGAGAAAGTCCTGTGTCTAAATTTGTACCAGACTCAGAATGTCTCCACACAGGTGGGTGCCTCTTTTGTGCTATCTGATGAGTGAAAAGATTGCCGTCCCAAAGCTGAAGGGATGGACAGGAAATCTCATTTCAGCAATTGCAGCTGTTCTTTACTTACCATAAAGAAAAGCACTTCAGAAATTCAAGCCAACCGTTCAACATTCTTCTCAACAAAGAATTGATGGGAAAAATATTTCCATACATCAGGTGAAAAAAAGAGAAAGAAAGATTTGTGGAGTTTTCTCAAAGACATGTCAGTTGCAGTGTTAGGAAAATTTCCTCAAAAGTTCATGACCCGCCATCAATATGATTTCTTTTCTCTGTTTCGCGAGATGCTCCAATTTGTGTTACACGTAATTTTTATAACCCTTATCTCATTATATATGGCTCCTTGAGAGCAGGGCCAGCCAAAGGATTCAGCCAGGAACCTTTGGATTTACTTCCCAGTTACTATATTTGTACCCATAGGCAAGGTTTCTCAAACTCTCAAAGGCTCACTTTCCCCATTTGGAAAATGGGGATAATAGTAGCTAAACCTATCATGTTGTTATGAGCATTAACTGAATTTGGCATGTGAAGTACTCAATAGGCTTTAGAGATATTATCAACAACAACAGTAATAATACTCATTATTCCTACTAATAGTCCCAGTACTTGTAACAATGTCTTACATAATATAGCAATCTCTCAATAACTATTAAATAAACGAATCATTTGATTTGAGACTAAGCATTATATCATTATTTGTAACCCAGTTTATTAATTAAAAACAAAATAATGATAAAATATTAAAACAATGTTTCAATTTACAGGAAGTCTCGCCATTTTTGGAAAGTAAGCATCTACAAAACATTGATTTCTAATGAGTCTTCATTTAATGCTTCCTTTATTGTTTCAAAACTGAGGCAGAAAATGAATGAAATGGTGGCAGTTTTAGTAACCAAGTTTCCTGTTATCTATGAAAAACTTAGGATGGGTATTTTAATAAAATTATACATCAGTAACCAGTTCCTTGGTTGATTTATTTTCATTCTGGTCATAGATTTCTATTGAGACCTTCCACAAACTAGTTCATTTCTTTTCTATCCCTGTTTTTCATAAATCAATGACTAGCTTAAACTTAGCTAACTCACTGTGATTTTTGATAATAAACATAGAGTAAATGCATTTTGAATGAATCCAAGGCTAAAATTATATTGCATCACTCTACTAGAACAGCAAATCAAATTACAAATTAAAACATAATTAAGCACAGCAAAATCTACTTTGAAGTTTGTGGTGCATCATTTATTTTTTTGTAAATAATAGAATCTTGTTTATATCCAGTTAAACAAGACATCTATATTAACTTAAAACCAGACTTTCTTGAACTAGTTTTGACCTCTCAGAGTCTACAAAATCCCTGATTTGGATGCGAATAAAGCATAAATGAACAGTCAAAAGGAACATCTCTTTTCTTATTTTTTTCTAGCACATATTAGAACTATTTCCAACTGAGTTGCTTATTGCAAAACTTTGAGGCAGTTTATTTTCTCAAACTTTGTAGCTTGTCACTCCCCCAAATTAGACCCCTTGTTAATCATCTGTGCACATACTATAGTTTTTAGAAGTATTCTTTAATATTCTATCTTCCATAATAGTATGTGGGGCTGTGTGCCCTCTAATATGTCAAACATATGTCAAACCACATCTCCTTCCTGAGGGCAGGGAGGTGTACTAACTTACTTTGATGATGAGGAAATTGAAACATAGCTTCATTCAGCATGTAATAATTTTGGGAAACAGAGCATTTGAAGATTAGTACTTTTACAGAGCTAAATTTCCTCAAACCAGACAGCAAAAATTATACACTAGCAACACTGATGGAAGTACTTTTGCTGTATATGCTGACTTACTGTGATTCTACGGTTTCAAAGGATGATATCATTTATATTGTAATAATTAAAGTATCAGTAGGAGATTAGGATATCACAAACACTTAGATTTCAATTTTTATCCTCCTGGGCAAATCATGTCACATTATTCACATCTTTTTTTTTTTTTTCAGTGATATTAATGCATGGAAATACCACAAGTTTCTCCCCCATCCACACAAGGCTTATTTAGTGATTGTTAAGTTTTTGAAAGACAAGCTGCTTACAGAGTAGAGGTAGTATTGACAAATATATAGGCTGCATTCTAGTTCAAGAATAAACTAGGAAGAAAAAGGAATTTTATGTATGAAAGGCTATCTGCCTTGCAGTTCTCTTAACTGGGCCAATCATTCTTCCCAACACTCCAAGGAAAAGATATCGCCAGGTCACCAAATAATAATGCTTAACTAGAGTTCCTTGTGATCAAATAATAAAAAATGCAAAATAACCTGAAGTCCTTATAAACTGATCAAGAAGAATGTATGGTTTCAGAGCTGTCAGTTGCAAGACTGTTCATGGGCTAATTTCTCTGAGGTGTTAACGTAGCTCTTTTCTCTCGTAAGAATGTATAGCATGATAACCAAGCTATACCCTGACCATATGTTCAGATTCACACAAAAGTCAAATCAGCTTTCTTTTTCTAAATTACTTCCTCCCTTGATGTATGGACCTTATTTATAACCTCCCTTTGTGCAGCCATAACACTATCACATAGGGCTTAGTTTCTAAAAACCATAGCAATTGCCTGAAAATTGATTTGATGTCTTTTGCCCATCCCTCCCTTCAGTCCCTGAAGACATTTTAATATGAGCCATGACATTATGATGGATGAAATCTGGCAATTTACTGTAGCAATGCTACTCCCATGTGGAAAATAACAGCTTGCTCAAAAGCTGGTCTTCCAGCCAGAGTCAGGATATACGGTAAGGCACATTTCCAATCTTTCCCCTTTCCTGTCCTTTTTAAACAGCCTTCCCAAACTTCTTTGTGTTATCAAATTTTCCACATATCACAGGTTGAAGCTAATTCAGGTCATGTAATGATAGTGATAAATATGTCACTAGAAAACTGGGTTAATTGTGAGTAGGAAGCAATCCAGATTTTGAACACAGAATAAAATAATTTTTCGATACAAATTCTGCTCTGCAAAAACATGACATTGCTGCTGATTTGTGAAGCAATTGTACCTTTTTGAGAGATATTGTAAGGCAACTCCCTAATGCCAGCAGACAGAAAAAAAAATCTTTGTGCTTATCCTTTCATAAACCATATGTTCTTACTTGCAAATTGCAACTTTTTTTCTAACTTTATATTAACTACCACAGTCAACTCTTAAAGCTAGTAAATACAAATGCATTTACAAATTTCCCAGTCAAAAGGGGGAGAAAAGATATTTAGTGTCTGCAATTAATATCACTTATGTTTAATTGCTGGTGCATCATGGGCTTTGGTGTATAGCAGCTTCCATGGTGGCTTGGTGGATTGAACATGGGTTCAATCCCTGGTCCAGGAAGATCCCATGTGCTGCGGAACAACTAGGGCTGTTTGCCACAACCACTGAGCCTGTCCTCTCGAGCCCAGGAGCTGCAACTACTGAAGCTCCCACTACTGAGCTCCTACAATCGGTGTTCTGAAACAAGAGATGTCACTTGAATGAGAAGCCCATGTACTCCCAGCGAGAAAGTAACCCCCACTTGCCACAATGAGGGAAAGGCCCATGAGCAACGAAGACCCAGCACAGGCAACATATAAAAATAAAATTCCAGTTCTATCACTTTGCAAACAATGGAAACAGTGACAGACTTAATTTTCTTGGGCCCCAAAATCACTGCAGATGGTGACTGAAGCCATGAAATTAAAAGATACTTGCTCCTTGGAAGAAAAGCTATAGCAAACCTAGACAGCATATTAAAAAGCAGACATTACTTTGCCAACAAAAGTCAAAGCTATTTTTCCAGTAGTCATGTATGGATGTGAGAGTTGGACTCTAAAGAAAGCTGAGTGCTGAAGAATTGATGCTTTTGAACTGTGGTGTTGGCAGAGACCCTTGAGAGTCCCTTGAACTGCAAGGAGATCCAATCAGTCCTGAATATTCATTGAAAGGACTGATGCTGAAGCTGAAACTCCAATACCTTGGCCACCTGATGGGAAGAGCTGACTCATTTGAAAAGACCCTGATGCTGGGAAAGATTGAAATTGGGAGGAGAAGGAGACAACAAAGGATGAGATGGTTGGATGGCATCACCAACTCAAGGGACAAGAGTTTGAGTAAGCTCCGGGAGCTGGTGATGAACAGGGAGGCCTGGCATGCTGCAGTCCATGGGGTCATTAAGAGCCAGATGTGACTGACTAAACTGAACTGAACTCAATACTTATTTAAACGCCTGTAGCAAGGAGACGATCAATGATTACAGCAAGGATAGTACTGATCAGTGCATGTAGAATTCAGGGGACTGACTCCCGAAGCATGGCCCCACAACTTCTGATCTATTCCAGCTCATTAGAGAAGAGAATAGTGTTTACATTTCCTACAGTCTTTGTTCATGTTTAAATGATAAAATGAGGCCATCACTGTCCATAAATATATATCCTGTGAATTATTTTGCCATATTCATAGTTTTAATGTTTATGGGAGACTGAGCTGAAAGTAAAAACCTAGCTCATGACACTGACATTTATTACTGGTCCAGTTTCCTTTGTGTGCATTAATTTGACTTAATTTACTTTTCAGTTTCACTTTTATTTTGTTCACTTTCTGTAGCTATCTCCTTCAAATTCCTTTGACAACCTGAGAATGTCTTGCAGCTGAACGTAATATTAATTACATTTCAAAGCAAACCTTTTTTTTTCATTTGGGGACAATCTGTGAAACAGAAATCTGTGACTGAAGCTGCTGCCAAGCCAATTATGGCAAAATAACTCAAATATGTCTCGACAGATTGCATTTTTCCTATTGTTAGATTGTTTATTCCGTAGATCAAAAGGCTACATTTGCTTTAATTAAAATGAACTAACTCACATAGTTAAATATATCATCTGTTCTTGGAGACTATATATGGATATATGTATAGACAGAGTGTGCTAATGAAAATCTCTGGGTTTTTGCTAGCTGTATAATTCTAGTTGTTTCTAGATGTTTCCAGGCTTTCTATATGTCAAGGTAGCCTTTGTATGAACAAGCCAAAGAAGAAAGAACTAATCAGCACTGAAGACCAGAGTGTAAAGAAATTATTCAGTTGCACAAAGAAATTCACCCTTGGCACACATCACAGTGCATCACATATGCAGAAGAGATCAGTAAATTGCAACAGGTTCAGTGGAATAAGCACTTGACATTCAAATTCTTATCTAAACTTTATCTGAACAATCCAGATTTCTTGGTTCTTCAATACAAGGCTAAAAACTCCTTTCTGAAGATACTGAAGCACTGTTGTACAAGGTTTTAGACTGAAACGACATCAATCAATATATTGTTCTACAGATGAATACATTTAAAAATCTTAACAACTGTCAGATATGTATATTTAATGAACCATCATCTTATTTTTTTTTAAATTTGCCATTCAAAAGCAAATAGGTGCTTCAGAGTCCCTAACATTACCATTTTTCATTTTTTTCTAAGACTGTATTTAGCTTTAAACTCATGTGTTAGTCACTCAGTCATGTCCGACTCTCTGCAACCCCATGGACTGTAGCCAGCCAGGCTCCTCTGAGTAAGGGATTTTCCAGGTAAGAATACTGGAGTGGGTTGCCATGCCCTCCTCCAGGGGATATTCTCAACCCAGGCATTGAATGCAGGTTTCCTGCATTGCAGGCAGATTCTTTACAATCTGAGCCGCCCGGGAAGCCTTTTATATCCATGAAGAGTGTGCAAACTAAAAATACTATATGCTAAAAGCCTCCCTCTACCTTTAAGAATATCTAATATAATTATTTTGTCTTTCACTTTAAGGGCTTCTGATAATATTGAAGGGTAAATCTAAGGAGTTCACTTTGGCAGGAGAAAGAATCACCATGCTCTGGGAAGTTTGAGTTTTAAACACAGGCAGCACCAGCCAGGAGAAGAACAGAGAGAATGTGAAAAACACACTGGGCAAGGAAAACATCAGCTAAGGATTTCCTCCCTCCAGGATGCTTCCTGGAACCATGCTTCTTTCTCAGGTTCTTCTATCTGCTAGGAAAGTGGGTGGAAAAAGGAAGATATTCTCAACATTGCCTGGGCTCTCGGCACATGGATCAGTGCTGTCCAGAAGCTCCCTGGCTGCAGTAAATGTCAATGATCCACACTTACTGTCCACATTGTTTGTTCCCCTTCCATTGCTGAAGTTGGTGGCAGAGTTCTTGGTCAAGACAGGGCTGGCGTTCAGTTCATTGTTCTGCTCTGGGCTTCTTACCTCTCCTGGCATCCTATCACTCAGGAAGCTTCTGCATTTCTGTGTTGCAGGCGACCATGTGAGTTACCCCAAAACAGAACTGGCTGATTCATCTTTCTCTCCTCTACTTCTCTAATAAAGGGCTGTTTTAGCTCAGCTGCCACCACAAATACCACAGATGGAATGGTTTAAAAAACAAGGTGATGGCATGGTTGGCTTCTGATGAGAACTCTCTTCTTAGTGCGCAAACAGCTGCTTTGTTGGCGTGTCCTCACGAGGGAGAGAGAAAACCAACTCCTCTTTCTTCCTCTTCACATAAGGACTCTATTCCCACCTTGGGGGTCCCACCCTCATGACTTCATCCAAACCTAATCACCTCCCAAAGGCCCCACTTCCAAATTCCTTCACATTAGAAATTAGGGCTTCAACAAAAGAATTGCGGACATTAACAATCCATCTGTTAATGGGGCTGTTTTTGGTCGGCTTCTTTCTGACCCCTCATCTAGAGCTATCTCAAGAGAATTGGCCTATTTTAGTCCCGACACTAGTCACACTTATCTACTGGATCAAAACCCTATCCTTTCTCTTTGTTTGGACCTAGGGAATTGAAAGGGGCTTTAAATCACAAGTAAACCTCTTGGAGTTCTTAAACCTAACCCTGGTCTAAGCATGTCTGAGAACAGGCATCGACCACATTACTTTGAGTTTCTAATAGTTAAGGGACCATTAGTTATACTGAACAATACAAAATAAGATCCCAAGGATAATCCATTCCCCTGGTAAAGAAAATGATGAAATTACCAGCCAACTTGGAAACATAACAATGTTTTAAATATAATCATCTCTATCTTATATGCATAGTTCAAGTATGTGAAATATTTGGGGCAATACATAACTTCTCCCTTCAAAACACATCTCTCTCTTCGAAAATCCATTGAAAAATTATAGAATCCTGGGGAAGGGATAAAAAGTTGGGAAGGTCATAAATAATCAATGTTAGGTTCAGAAAGACCGAAGAATGACTAATCTAATAGAAATTAGTATATGTATGTGTGTGGCGGCCTTGGGTTTGCCCCACTCAGATCTCCTCCAAGCAAGAGTCTGCTCTAAGGGGAGGAGTTGGCTGACATCTTCAGGATCCATCAGAGTCGAGGCCAAGGTCTCCGTCTCCCCAGGCTGTTTTCCTAGCTAATGACCGGGCTTGGTGAGAATCTTGCAGTCAGCCACGCAGAAAGCTTCCAATGGGCAATCTTTTCTCTGGAGCTACCATCAGCCTGGCTAAGAATTTCTCTGAGTTGTCATAGAGACCGAGGCTCCTCTTTCTTCTTCCTCCATCCTTCCTCTCTTTTCTCACAGACATCAGACCAATACTGGCTCTTGAAGGTTCTCCCTGGTCCACTTCAGGTCCTTCTCTCCTTTATGATTCACAAATGTTTACTCCAGAGAATCTCTCACAGTATTAATTCCATCATGACATAGGTTTCCCAGAGGACTAGAATTAATGCAATAACTGCGTGTATTTACACACCATATATCAACACATGGATACAAACACAAACACATGTATTAACATACATATATGCATTTACCTACATTTACATGTATGGTTATAGTATACAGATATGCACACATATACATACACACGCACACCATTTGCTTAACCAGCAACCTACATTTCAAAAGTTGAACTGACCTTCTCACACAGGCATGCTAAGAGTACATTAAAGACGGTATGATTTATCTTTTACTATCTTGATAAAAATTCTCACTGATAGGCAAGAAAACATCTTTATATATGTGTTAGAGAGTACTGCATGACATTTATCATTGGCACAATTACTTATATTAAGAAAGGTAGATATTTTATTCTACTATATTAAAAAAGCCTGGGTTTTGTTCTGGTAGGTTGTAATTCATTGAATATATTTATTTTTCAGTTTATAACTGTTATCCACTGGTACTATAAGAATTCAATTTTTTATGAATAATCTTTTAAAAGGATGTTACCTAGGACCAAAACCTACCTTACAATAAGAATGACATTTATGTTCAACCAAATGGAAATTTACCCTATTTATCAAATGACTTTAAGAATGTCTCAATGCATTTGCCTTGAGCATCGATAGATTTCAGGCTAGTCATGACATTTTCAGTAAATTCTATCTGATGGCTTGTTGATGACAATCTACTCTTTGATTAAAAAGTCAATGATTATAAAACTATATTATGTTGAAATTTCTGAAACCAGCCTAAACATAGAGCTCCAAATGAGGTATGTGGGGAGGGTCTTTAGATACAATTCCATATGATATTAAATTCTGTGTTTTAGAGTAAAATTTACTTTAAACCTAATTTAAAATATTTCTATGACTTGATAACAAATGTGAGAATGATAAAAAGTACATTTTTATATAAATGTGATGATTCAATATATCTCCCTAAATACATACCAAATCTTGTCATTCTTCTTTCAAAACATCCTATTTACCTTTTCCTCTTGTTGCATGAAAGTCCAGTCAAATTTTCAGCATTAAAGTAATTTTTATAAAGTTTTATTTTCCAATGAAAGACTACATGAGGCAGAAATGGTCTTTTGAAACCTGAATTTCTCAAGGTTTTTCTAGCACTCTTGATTCAATAGGCATGCTTTGAGCCTGAGAAATTCTATTAGTCTTAATCAGGAAAAAAAACATAGTAGCCCATATGTTGATTAAGAAATATACTTTCTGAACACTGTACTTTTTAAAAACAGGAATAAAAACATATTTTGTGTTACTTAACACCTTTTAAATGCCAAAAGATCTAGAAAGGACAGGTATACTCTTTCAATCCCTGTTGGAGCATAAGTTAAAGGTTTCAGTATAGTGCCCAGATAACTTTATCTTCAGACCTTTTACTGCTGCTACTAGGGGAGAGAGAGAGAAAGAAATATTGCATGTGTTTTTCTTCTTCCTATTGCATTCTATTAACAATTAGCTACTGTATGTTAGCACATGTTAGCCAATGATAAATTACTTTAAGTTTTATGGAGTTAAAGAGGAAAAAAGCAGGAGGTAAAGAATAATATAATGAGAACAGTTTCCGTTTTTCCCATTCCTGTCATTGATCTTACAGATTCCAATCTGCTCTTAACTTGCTCTGTGAAGCAACATTGTTCTAGGTTGGTTGGTTAAGGGATCAGGATGAGTTAGATTGTAAAGCATTTGCATTTTTTTAGAGAGAGAGAGGAAGAGAGAAAGAGCATATTTTAAAAGCTGATAAAATCCTAAAATGTCCTCTCATCCCAGACTTCAAACAGTTCAGGAATCAAAATGCAAAGAATGTTTACAAGAAATATAGGAGTATGATTTCCCTTAAATTTCTGTTTTTTGAAGTTATTGATGAATAATTATGAGAGACAATCATAGGATAAATATTTGAAAGGTTTGGGGAAAAAATGATCGTCCCACTTTCCTTATCTATGCTTGGAGCTTATCACCTGCGTAGCTGAAGATACTTTGAAAATTGGGCTGCTAGCCAGATGTACTCTCTGGAATGCAATGGATTAGAAAGCAACAATAAGCTAAAAAGAATTTGAACAGTGTAAACACAACAGCTCAGGCACAGGCTCCAAAGACAGCCATTTCATTCTTATAAGTGCCAGAATTACTCAAATACCTACAGTGATTTGGAAATTTATCTCATGAAGGTCTAAGAGGCCAAATCAGAGCACATTAGGCAAAACTATATACAAATCTCTGTCCCTAATCAATATTTAAATAAGTCTAGAGTTCTTTATCAAATGTTATTTAAACAGTCATGAACTGAACATTTGTGTACCTTCCCAATTCATATGTTGGAATTCTAACCCCCACTGCGATGACATTTGGAGATAGGGTCTTTGAGATATAATCAGGGTTGGATGAGGTCATGAGAGTAGGGTCTTCAGGATGGGAGTTGTGGCCTTCTCTTCTGCTCTCTCACCACATGTGAGAACATAGCTAGAAGGCAGCCATATGCAAGCTAGAGAGTTCTTATCAAAAACCTAATTGACTGGCACCTTGATCTTGGATTTCCAGCCTCCAGAACTGTCAGAAATACATTTCTCTTGTTCAAGCTGCCTACCAAGTCTATGTCATGTTGTTACAGCAGCTAAAGCCAACATATACAAAACTCTTTTTCCTTTTTGTTCACCAGTGTAGTTTTTTTTCTGTTATTTATATTAAAGAAGACTATATATTTTTCCTTAAGAATGTACTAAGCCAAATCAAACTTACTCAGTATTTACAGCAGTGCCCAGATTTTCTATTACTTCTTCAGCAATTTTAATAAGTTGTATTTTCCAGGAATCTTACAATTACATTTAGCTTTTAAGTTTGTGGGCACAATTTTTACATCATATACATTTATATTGTTTTAATCTCTCTGCAATCTAGTGGGTAACACTTTTTATGCTCTTTTGCAATAATCTCTCATATTTTATATATAAAAATATAATATATGTATTATAGAGAGATACTTTTATCAAACTTTTCTATAAACCAACTTTAAATTTGTTAATTTTATTTTGTTTAAATTTCATTAATTTCTGCTTTTTATATTTTTACTTGTACAATTTGACTTTAATTTACTTCTACCTTTTGAATTACATTTTTAAATAAAGTTCAGCCTTCCTTATTTTCTTAATGTATACATTTAAAGCTACAAAGTTTCCTCACGGAAAGCTTTAGCTGCACTAAGGAAATTTTAATATCACTTATACTACCATTAATTTTAGAAATATTTGATTAGTTCTATTTTATTTTTTCATTGAACCATGAATAACTTAGAAATGTAATTTTATTTTTGAAATTTCCAAATATGTGGACATTTTAAAAAACTATCTTTCTGCATTTAAATTCCAGCCTAACCATGTTACTGTTAGAAGCATACTGTGAATGTATTAATTCATTTAAAATTTGTAAATTTTGCCTTGTGACTAAGTATAGGGTTAATTATCTAAAAATCCTTATGTGCACTTGAATATAATGTATACATTATGGTTATTGGATTAAGTGGTTTCAGTTCAGTTCAGTCGCTCAGTCGTGTCTGACTCTGCGACCTCATGAACTGTAGCACGCCAGGCCTCCCTGTCCATCACCAACTCCCGGAGTTCACCCAAACCCATGTCCATAGAGTCAGTAATGCTATCCAACCATCTCATCCTCTGTCGTCCCCTTCTCCTCCTGCTCCCAATTCCTCCCAGCATCAAGGTCTTTTCAAATGAGTCTGCTTTTCGCATCAGGTAACCAAAGTATTGGAGTTTCAGCCTTAACATCAGTCCTTCCAGTGAACACCCAGGACTGATCTCCTTTAGGATGGACTGGTTGGTTCTTCTTGCAGTCCATGGGACTCTCAAGAGTCTTCTCCAACACCACAGTTCAAAAGCATCAATTTTTCAGCCCTCAGTTTTCTTTATAGTCCAACTCTCACATCTATACATGACCACTGGAAAAACCATAGTCTTGACTAGACAGACCTTTGTTGGCAAAGTAGTATCTCTGCTTTTTAATATGCTCTCTAGGTTGGTCATAACTTTTCTTCCAAGGAGTAAGTGTCTTTTAATTTCATGGCTGCAATCACCATCTGCAGTGATTTTGGAGCCCAGAAAAATAAAGTCAGCCACTGTTTCCAATGTTTCCCCATCTATTTGCATGAAGTGGTGGGACTGGATGCCATGATCTTAGTTTTCTGAATGTTGAGTTCTAAGCCAACTTTTTCACTCTCATCTTTCACAAGAGGCTTTTTAGTTCCTCTTCACTTTCTGCCATAAGTGTGCTGTCATCTGCATATCTGAGGTTATTGATATTTCTGCCAGCAATCTTGATTCCAGCCTGTGCTTCTTCCAGCCCAGCATTTCTCATGATGTACTCTGCATATAAGTTAAATAAGCAAGGTGACAATATACAGCCTTGACATACTCCTTTTCCTATTTGGAACCAGTCTGTTATTCCATGTCCAGTTCTAACTGTTGCTTCCTGACCTGCATACAGACTTCTCAAGAGGCAGGTCAGGTGGTCTGGCATTCCCATATCTTTCAGAATTTTCCACAGTTTATTGTGATCCATACAGTCAAAGGCTTTGACAAAGTCAATAAAGCAGAAATAGATGTTTTTCTGGAACTCTCTTGCTTTTTGATGATCTAGCGGATGTTGGCAATTTGATCTCTGCTTCCTCTGCCTTTTCTAAAACCAACTTGAACATCTGGAAGTTCACAGTCCATGTATTGCTGAAGTCTGGCTTGGAGGATTTTAAGCATTATTTTAGTAGTGTGTGAGATGAGTGCAATTGTGTGGTAGTTTGAGCATTCTTTGGCATTGCTTTTCTTTGGGATTAGAATGAAAACTGACCTTTTCCAGTCCTGTGGCCATTGCTGAGTTTTCCATGTTTGCTGGCATATTGAGTGCAGCACTTTCACAGTATCATCTTTTAGGATTTGAAATAGCTCAACTGGAATTCCATTACCTCCACTAGCTTTGTTCATAGTGATGCTTCCTAAGGCCCACTTGACTCTACATTACAGGATATCTGGTTCTAGGTGAGTGATCACACCATGGTGATTATCTGGGTCGTGAAGATCTTTTTTGTATAGTTTTTCTCTGTATTCTTGCTATTTCTTATTAACGTCTTCTGCTTCTGTTTAGTCCATACCATTACTGTACTTTATTGTGCCCAACTTTGCATGAAATATTCCCTTGGTATCTCTAATTTTCTGGAGGAGATCTCTAGTCTTTCCCATTCTATTTTTTCCCTCTATTTCTTTGTGTTGATCACTTGAGAAAGGCTTTCTTATCTCTCCTTGCTCTTCTTTGAGACTCTGCATTCAAATGGGTATATCTTTCCTTTTCTCCTTTGCCTTTTGCTTCTCTTCTTTTCATAGCTATTTGTAGGCCTCCTGAGACAGCCATTTTGCCTTTTTGCATTTGTTTTTCTTGTTGATGGTCTTGATCCCTGCCTCCTATATATGTCACAAACCTCCGTCTGTAGCTCTTCAGGCATTCTGTCTATCAGATCTAATCCCTTGTATCTATTTCTCACTTCCACTGTGTAATTATAAGGGACTGACTTAGGTCATACCTGAAAGATCTAGTGGTTTTGCCTACTTTCTTCAACTTAAGTCTGAATTTGGCAATAAGGAGTTCATGATCTGAGCCACAGTCAGCTCCCAGTCTTGTTTTTGCTGACTGTATAGAGCTTCTCCATCATTGGCTACAAAGAATATAATCAATCTGATTTCAGTTTTGACCATCTGGTGATGTCCATGTCTAGAGTCTTCTCTTGTGTTGTTGGAAGAGGGCGTTTGCTATGACCAGTGTGTTCTCTTGGCAAAACTCTTTATCAGTCTTTGCCTTGCTTCATTCCGTACTCCAAGGCCAAATTTGCCTGTTACTCCAGGTGTTTCTTGACTTCCTACTTTTGCATCCCAGTCCCCTATAATGACAAGGACATCTTTTTTTGGGTGTTAGTTCTAGAAGGTCTTGTCTGTGTTCATAGAACCCTTAAATTTCAGCTTCTCCAGCATTACTGGTCAGGGCATAGACTTGGATTACTGTGATATTGAATGGTTTGCCTTGGAAACGAAGAGAGATCATTCTGTCATTTTTGAGATTGCATCCACATACTGCATTCTGGACTCTCTTGTTGACTATGATGGCTACTGCGTTTCTTCTAAAGGAATTCTTGCCCACAGTAGTAGATATAATGGTCATCTGAGTTAAATTCACCCATTTTTTCCATTTTAGTTCGCTGATTCCTAAAATGTTGATGTTTACTCTTGCCATCTCCTGTTTGATCACTTCCAATTTGCCTTGATTCATGGATCTAACATTCCAGATTCCTATGCAATACTTCTCTTTACAGCATCGACTTTACTTCCATCAACAGTCACATCCACAAGTAGGTGTTGTTTTTCTGTGGCTCCATCTCTTCAGTCTTTCTGGAGTAATTTCTCCACTGATCTCCAGTAGCATATTGGGCACCTACCAACCTGCGGAACTCATCTTTCAGAGTCCTATATTTTTACCTTTTCATGCTGTTCACAGGGTTCTCAAGGCAAGAAGACTGATATGGTTTGCCATTCCCTTTTCTGGTGGACTGTGTTTTGTCAGAACTCTCCATCATGCCCTGTTCATCTTGGGTGGCCCTACATGGCATGGCTCATAGTTTCATTGAGGTAGCCAAGGTTTTGTGTGGTCCATGTGATCAGACTGCATAGTTTTCTGTGACTGTGGTATTCAGTCTGTCTGCCCTCTGATGGAGAAGGATGAGAGGTTTATGGAAGCTTCCTGATGGGAGAGACTGACTGAGGGGGAAACTGGGTCTTGTTCTGATGGGTGGGGCCATGCTCAGTAAATCTTTAATCCAATTTTCTGTTGATGGGCGGGGCTGTGTTCCCTCTCTGTTATTTACCTGGGGCCAAACTACCTGGAGGTAATGAAGTCCTTCAAATGGGCCCATGCAGGCCCTGCTGCAGTCGGTGCCCCCAACCCTGCAGCAGGCCACCACCAACTCACGCCTCCGCTGGAGACTCCTGGACTCACAGGCAAGTCCGGGTTAGTCTCCTGTGGGGACACTGCTCCTTTCTCCTGGGTCCTGGTGCACAAGGTTCTGTTTGTGCCCTCCAAGAGCCTATTTCCCCGCCCTGTGTAAAGTCTGGCAGCTCTATGGTAGAGTTAATGGTGACCTCTTCCAAGAGGGCTTAAGCCATACCCAAGTCTGCTGCACCCAGAGCCCCTGTGGCAGTCCACTGCTGACCCATACCACTGCAAGAGACACTCAACACGGCTCTGTCTCGGTCTCTGTGGGGTCCCTGGGTCCTGTGCGCACAAGGTCTGTTTGAGCCCTCTGAGCGTCTCTGGCGGGAATGGGATTTGGTTCTCAAAGCGATTTTGCCCCTCTTGCTGTCTTGTGGGGGCTTCTCCTTTGCCCTTCAATGTGGGGTGTCTCCTCATAGTCGCTCCAGTGCAGTGCAGCCAAAAGGGTAATTTCCATCTTACTCTCTCCATATATCTCACCCCTCCCTCAACTCCTCCCCCCATATCCATAGGTCTGTTCTCTATGTCTCTTTCTCCATTGCTGCCCTGAAAATTAATTCCTCAGTACCACCTTTTTATATGCCATATATATGTATCAGTACACGATATTTTATTTCTCTTTCTGACTTACTGCACTCTGTATAAAAGGCTCTAGGTTCATCCACCTCATTAGAACTGACTCAAATGTGTTCCTTTTTATGGCTGAGAAGTATTCCATTGTATGTATGTTTCTTCTGAGTTTATGCTATATTTTTAGACATGTAAAAAAGTTGAAATTTTTATGCATTGTTGGCAAAATGAAACTTTCATGCTTATGAAAGTCCATGTTTATTTTAAGTATGACATCTGTGCCTCGACTCTTTTTCATCTGGTAACAACAGAGTTTAAAAAATGTCCTTGGTTAATGTTTAAAAAGTATAATTTTATGTATCTTCACATTATTTCTGAGATTTTACTTTTTGATGCCTTTCTTCCAAGAAACACATGGATTTTGATTTTTCTACCCAGCCTGACAACCTTTGTCTTGTATTTTAGGACAAAATTTCATTTAGATAATATGTTTAGTAATATATTTGGATTTAAATCCATCATCTCACAACTTGATTTCTATTTGTCCTATCTATTCTATATTCTTTTCCCTCTTTTTTCTTTCCTTCCCACTGATCAACTGAATATTACTTGTTTAATATACAATTAGGTTGGTAGGTTTATATTTTACTTTTATTTTAGCAGCTAAACTAAAGGAATAAGTATTCATCATTGACTTATCAAAGTCTGATATAAACTAGTTATTTTGTCTCTTGTCAAGTAACACACAAATAGAACAACATAATACATACTCTAACACCAACAAATTAAGTGCTATTACTGTTTTTCTGTTTTAATTCCATATTATAGTATATCCCAAAAACATCTATATTATTACTTTATAGAGTTAATATTCATTTAAATGTACTTACATATCCATTTTGTTATTGCTGCTCTTTATTTCTTCTTAAATATTTAAACTTCTATCTAGAGTCATTTCCTTCTCTTTGATATTTCTCTTAGTATATGTTGGCTGGTTGTTTGTCTAAATATTTATTTTCATTTATGTTTGGATACCTTAAAGTTACATACAATTCTTCTTGGGCAGTTATTTCCTTTCAGGGTTATTATTCTGCTGTCTTTTAAAAAAACTTTTATTTAAACATTATAATTGTGTTTCAGACTTGGTGCTTTTTAAAAAACTTTTTATTTAGTATTGGAGTAGAACTGATTATCAATGTATGATAATTTCAGGTGGACAGCAAAGGGACTCAGCCATACATATACATGTCTTTTGATTCCTGTTTCTACTATGAAATATTAGTCATCAGTGTTTATTTTGCTCTTTGAAGGTAATATATCTTCATATTTCTGACTGTGCTAAGATTGTCCTTTAATCTCATTTTCAGTGGTTAAGTAGATCTATAGAATTTTTGAAATCTTAATTGCTATTTGTAGGCATTTTTTGAGTCTGTGACTTGATATCTTTCGTCATTTTGAAGAAAACAAAAACTTTACTTCTTTGCATACTACTTTTGCCTCATTATTCCTCTTCCTTTGGGAAACAAAAGTATACAATTCTCAGATATTCTCTGCCCCTGTATCTTTAATCCTTATTTCTTTGTTTTCAACCCTAACTTTCTCTATAAATTGCTTTTAGACATTTTATTCTGACTTTTCTTTCATTATTGTCTATTTAGTTGTTTCTAAATGCTACTAAATCCACTCCTTAAATTCTTGATTTTGTCTACTGCATTCTTCCAGCTTTATCATAATGTAATTGACATATAACCCTGTGTAAGTTTAAGGTGTACAATATGCTGACTTGATACACTTATGTGTATGGCAAAATGATTACTGCCATAGTTACTTACTTAGCTAACACATACCTAACTCATAACTAACAACGCCATCACATCATGTAAGTACCATTTCCTTTTTGTGGTGAGAACATTTCAGATGAACGCTTGTAACAACTTTATATAACACAGTATTAACTCTAATCCCCAAGCTGTACTGTAGACACCTAGGACATATTCGTCTCACAACCGAAAGTTTGTATTCTTTGACCAACATGGCCCTATTTCCCCACTCCCCAGCAACCACCATTCTATTCTCGAAGAGTTTGGCTCTTTTATATTTCACATGTTTCAAAATTTACATTCTGTTATTTTTCCCTAGCTTCCAGTTCTCTGCCAAAAGTTTAATTGTATGCCTCCCTTTTTTGAATATGTATCACACTGTGATTTCAAAGTATTATCCCCTTTGGAACTGTTCTTATTGTTAGTTTCTCTTGGTTTTCAGCCATGTTATATTTTCATATACATTATTAGTTTTGATTAGGCATTAGACATAACAGACAAGTAACTGAAAAACATATTCCAGGTCTGAGGCAGATAAATTTTTCTGAAGAGAAATACGTATTTATAACAGGCATTTGAGGACACTGTCTATCCTATACCAAATTCATTCAGGATAGGGACTAACATGATTCAAAGGCTTCAGTATCTCTCAGGGTGTGTATCTTTCTGGATCATTTTTATTCTTATTATATAGCCTTTTGGTATCCCAGCCCAGGTATCAGCAGGCTCTGAATTGATATTTTTGTTCCTCTATTTCTACGTTGACTATAGTGGTCTGCTCCTGTTACAGCAGCAGTGCTTTTTTCATGGGACTTCTATTTATATGGTCATGAGAGATGATCCTGGTTACATAGTCTTTTAAACCCATTCTCTTGTCTAAGATCATACATGCTACCCAGTATCATTAGTGAATTATTTCCCAACTTATATTTGCCAGAAGTGACTATTATGGCTGTAGCCACAAAACCTGGCTGCAATCAAAACATATAATGATCTCTTAAGGAGAATCTCCATTTACTACTATTCATTTTCACAAATTTACTCTGCAAAATAAATTCTTACTCATATTCTCCCATGTGAACTTGAAAGTCATTCCATTCAATTAAACCACAATATAGCATTCTGACTGAAATTGTTAATTTGTGTATGATTAGCATTTTTAATGATACTGGTTCTTTCCAAAAAGATGGTATAAATATTTCTCTCTAATCACTCAGCTATGTTTTACTCTTCAATAAAGTCTAGTGATTATATTCATATTACATTCCACACCTTTCTTTTCTTCTATTTATTATGATTTTTTGGTTTTGATGTATTGAGTGAAGGTCTACTTTAATCCCCCCATTTCCATTTCAAAGTGTTTATTGTTAACACAGTCTATAGACTTTTACATATTTATTATGTCTATGTAGGTATTTTATCAAAGTCTTAGTAATTCTAAAAAGTGTTTGTTAGTCTTTAATTATGTGTCTTGAATTTTCTGTGTCTATAATCATATGTAGGTTTCTCTTTCTTATTACTACCTGGAACAGAAATAGTGGAGTATTTGAAATTTCATATGGTATTTCAGACATTTTGAGAACATATCCTTATAATTAGATAGGTTATCTCTTCCTAATTTACTTAAAAAACATATTAAGAAAGATAACTGTATTATAGGAAATATCTAGTATTTTGAGCTTACATGTTTTATGTTTTAACTTAATGTAATAAATTAATAAATCATTAAACATTAACATAAAAATCTGTTTCTTGATGTTTAAACATTATTCCATATCTCTAATACTCCACTTGATCATAGCATATTGCTATATTTATTGAACTCTGCTTGTTCTAATTTTATTTATAAGTTTTGTCTTTATAATACTAATGAAATATTTTGTGTATTTTTTCTTTAACTTGGCTAGAATTTAGAGATTATGGGTTTAAAGTGGAATTGGGAAATCCATATTTTTTCACAGAACTAGAATAATCCTAAAATTTATATGTAATCATAAAGACCTAGAATTTACAAAGCAATCCTGAAGGAAAAGAACAAAGAGGATGCATAATCTTCCCAAACTTCAGATAAAACTACAAAACTACAATAGTCAAGACAGTATGGTATTGACATAAAAACAGACATATGAATCAACAGAACAGAACAGAGATCCAAGAAATGAACCACACACCTATGGTCAATTAATCTTTGACAAATGAAGCAAAAATATACAATGGGAAAAAGACAGTCTCTTCAGCAACTGGTGTTAGGAAAGCTGGACAGTCACATGTAAATTGGTGAATTTAGAACATACCCTCTCACCATGTACAAAAATGAATTCAAACTAGCTTAAAGACTTAACATAAGACATGCTATCATAAAACTCCTAGAAGTGATTACAGGCAAAACATTTTCTGACATAAATTGTACCAGTGTTTTCTTAGGTCAGTCTTGCAAGGCAATAGAAATAAACAGAAATAAAGAATTGGGACCTAATTGATCCTCTAAGCTTTTGCACAGCAAAGGAAACCATAAAAAATGAAAAGATAACCTAAAGAATGGGGGGAAATATTTGCAAATAATATGACTGATGAGGGCTTAATTTCAAAAATACACAAACAGCTCATATAAATGTAACAATAAAAAAAACAAACAACCCAATCAAAAATGGACAGAAGACCTAACCAGTTCTCCAAAGAAGAACTACACATGCCAATGATCACATAAAAGATGCTCAAAGTCACTAACTACTAGAAAAATGCAAATCAAAACTTGAGGTACCACCTCACATGGTTAAAATGGTCATCATCAGAAAGTCTACACATAAGAAATGATGGAGTGGATGTGGAGAAAAGAGAACCCTCCTTCATTGTTGGTGGGAACATAAATTGGTGCACCCACTGTGGATAAGTGTGGAGGTTACTCAGAAAACTAAAAATAAGATTACTATATGATCCAGCAATCTCATTCCTGGGCATGTTACCAAGTCTAAGCTTGTAATGCTCATTGCATGACAGACCAATAATCTAAAGATGAGTTGATGGGGCAAAGAGTAACAAACAACTTTATTTGGAAAGCCAGAAAACTGAGAAGATGGTAGGCTCATGTGTCAAGAACCATCTTGCCTCAGTTAAAGTTCAGGCTCCTTTCATACTAAAAGGGGGATTCAGTGTAAAGTCAAATGCTTCCTGCTTCCCATTAGCCTTTGGAGGAGATGTGTTAATTTCTTCCCCCATAGCTATTCACAGGTGAGCTCAGTCAGGATGTTTCTTGTGAGCTAAACAAAGGCATTTTAGCTTAATGCTCATTATCTGGTAGGCAGGGTTCCCAAAGATGGGTCATTATATATAATTTAAGCTTATAGGAAACATCCCTTTAGTGATTAACTTGTAATAGACTATGAAAGGTTCTTCCCTGTTATAGGCATATACACAGACAAAGCTCTAATCCAAAAACATACATACGCCTCTATGTTCATAGCAGCACTGTTCACAATAGCCAAGACATGGAAACAATCTAAATATCTACTGACATATGAATGGATAGAAAAGATGTGGTACATATATGCAATGGAATACTACTTAGCCATCAAAAAGAATGAAATAATGCTAACCACAGGGATGCGGATGCAAATAGAGGTTATCTAACTAAGGGAAGTAAGTCAGAGAGAGAAAGACAAATACCATATGATATCACTAACATGCAGAATCTAAAATATGACACAAATGAACATATCTATGAAACAGAAATAATATTACAGATATAGAGAATGAACCAGTGGTTGCCAAGGGGGAGAGGACTGGGGGAGAGGATGGGGTCAGAAGATATAAGCTATTATATATAGAATGAGTAAACAATAAGGTTCTACTTTATAGTGCAGAGAACTATAATCAGTATCCTATGATAAACTCTAATGGAAAAGAGTATAAAAAAGAATATGTGTGTATATATACGTATAACTGAATCACTTTGCCATATGGAAAAAATTAACAGAATATTGTAAATCAAATATACTTTAATTTCAAAAAAAAATTAAAAATGAGTTGGGAAGTCATATTTTTTTGGATATCTTCCAACAGTTTAAAACATATATAATTGCTAAAGTTAAAATAGAAATCAACTCACAAGTCTGACTCTTCTACCTTACTATTTTTATTAGATTTTTATCAATCTTCTCAATTTCTACTATAATTAGTCAGGTTTTCTCACTTTTTGGGTCAATTTTTCTAGTTATATTTTAACCAAAAAAATTGCATTTCCTCTAGATTTTCAAACTTACTGCCATCAAATTGCATATAATATTCTTTACTACATATTTACAATTTTATGGTATGTTAACCCTTTCTATATCTGTGATAATGTATCAGTTTTCATTACTCAATCTGTTTATTTTGGCTTATTTTGGCTTTATCATGTTTAAGTGTATTAACATTTTTAAAAAGCTAAATTTTATTTTTATTTGGTCTTTTATTACTTTCTTCTTTATCCATCTTTATTTTATCTGATAATACTTTACTAATTTTCCCTGTCTTCTTTTGTTTATCTTTACATAACAACACAGTTCTTTTATATCTATTGTCTTTATTTTTAACAATAATGTGTCACTGATGCTCCTTTTCACATGGCTTTACTTCTTTTCCAATATATTTTAACACTGTTTATGTCTTTAGTAAACTTTTGAATGATTTTTTTCATTTTTATTTTCAGTTTGAGATGAGTTATTTAGAAGGCAAAGCTAATGGTGGTTTTTGGATCGTGCTAAAGACACCAAAGTTACTACTTCTTTGAGACTTGTTTTAGTAAGCCCACTGAAACATGTTGTTAAAATTGAAGCCACCCCTCCAATTTTGGCTCCCAAATGTCAGGGCTTCCTGGTACACAGGGGTGGGAACAGACTTCTTTCAGAGGGCTGTCAGTGCATCCTTGCTCTGAGAACACTGGTGCCAGCCTTCTCAAGCAGCCTCCCTGTTCTCTAACAGGCTTCCCAGACCAAAATAAAATAAAATAAAAGCCAAAAAATATGTTTCCTTTTCTCTGTAGGTAATTTAAGGCCTCAGAAATCCTCTGATTTATGTCTGGGTCTAACATTAGGTTTATTTTATTCCTCACATTGTTCTAGCATGGAGTTGGGAGGGGAAAGCTGTCATGAGACACAGTCAGTGTGCTTTCTGCAGTAATATAGATTTTCTTACTGAAATGTTTTCAGAAACCCTGCTAATTATCATCCCTTCCACTGCTATTGTTTTAACTGGAAACCTTACTAGTTCCATCTTGAACTGCTTCAATTATTTCTCAGCAGAGTGTCTCCTGCTTGTATCCACCTAAAACCAAGCAGTCATCATTTCAGACTTTATCTATATATTTATTCCAGTTCTGGGGTTTTTCCCGATGGCTCAGGTGGTAAAGAATCTGCTTGCAATACATGAGACCTGGGTTCGATCCCTGGGTCAGGAAGATCCCCTGGAGAAGGGAATGGCAACCCACTCTGGTATTCTTGCCGGAGAATTCCATGGGCAGAGGAGCCTGGTGGGCTATAGTCCATGGAGTTGTAAAGAGTCAGACATAACTAGGCAACTAACATTTTTGTGAGTGTGCTAAGTCACTTCAGACATATCCAACTCTCTGTGACTCTATGGACCATAGTCTGCCAGGCTCCACTGTCCATGGGATTCTCCAGGCAAGAATACTGGAGTGGGTTGCCATTCCCTTCTCCAGGGGATTTTCCCTACCCAGGGATTGAACCACTGTCTTTTATGTCTCCTGCATCGGCAGGCAGGTTATTTTACATTTAACACTACTCTAATTCTGCTTCCTTGGCAGCTCAGTCAGTAAAGAATCTGCCTGCAGTGGAAGAGACCTGGGTTTCATCCCCGGGTCGGAAAGATCCCTTGGAGAAAGAAATGGCAACCCAGTCCAGTATTCTTGCCTGGGAAATTCCATGAACAGGGGAGCCTGGTGGGCTATAGTCCATGGGGTCCCAAGAGTTGGACATGACTTAGTGACTAAACCACTACATTCCAGTTCTAGGATGAGTTATGACAATTAGATATTTTGGATAATGCTTACTACATTATTTAAAATCTGGCCTGGATGGTCTTTAATGTCAAAGATCATACCTATTCTTTATACCAAAAAGAATATGAGGGTTTAGATACATAACTGAGCTTAGAATAAATTAGTTACAAACATTGATTTTATCATGTTACACATAAATTTTCTAAAATAAAATTTTAGTTCTCCAATTTATTACTTCTTAAGAATGGTTGTGGTGCTGGTTAAGACTTTTGATAGTCCCTTGACTACAAGGAAATCAAACCTGTCAATCCTAAAGGACGTCAACCCTGAATACTCATTGGAAGGGCTGAAGCTGAAAGTCCAGTGCTTTGGCTACCTGATGCAAAGAGCCGATTTATTGGAAAAGACCCTGATGCTGGTAAAGACTGAAGGCAGGAGGAGACGAAATGACAGAGGATGAGATGGTTGGATGGCATCACTGACTTGATGGACATGACTTTGAACAAACTCTGGGAGACAGTGAGAAGAGAGAAGCCTGGCATGCTACAGTCCATGGGGTCACAAAGAGTTGGACAGGACTGAGCAACTGATGAACAATAAAAGGGTGGAAGAAATTTAGGGGAGTAAGTACCATATATTATAGGCCAGAGTATAAAATCAATGAAGAGTCAGGATTAGTCAATGAAATACATCATTTAAATTAAAATCACTCTGCAAGAAGCCCATCATCACAAATAATCAGAAGTGATAATCAGCCATTTAACATGTAACTGGCACAAAGGAAAATGTGTGGCTGTAACAAAACCTAGCAAGTAGGCCTAGTAAAAAGCTTCACTGGCTACTAGCCAAGAAATTAGGCACTTATTTCCATATTGCTCCTGTTGGGAAAAAGATAAATGCAAGAGCCCAGAATCTGTACCTTGGTGTTGCCAAGAACATCTACTGAGTGACCATTCTCTTGGCTTAAATAATAAAACATATTGAAAAAGGGCACAAAAGTAGACAAACTCCTATACTGCCAGCAGGAGAAGAGATGTGGGCCAAACCTGGATCAAACTCAGTATAACAGTCAGTGAGTTGTGTAACTGCATCTTGCTAATAAGAAGGCAACCCTGTATTTGAAACACTGCAAATTCCATGCATCTCTACAGTATTTTTCAATTTGAGGTAAAGGTGAAAACATCACCTTTTTGTCATTAGTTTTATTAATTGATGATGTTAGAAGACCACTTAAACAGGTAGAACAAACTATTATGATTAGTTTTGGTACAAGTGGACCAAATACAATAGTGAAGAACTGTCTTCAATCAATGGCACCTTAGGATGTTAGGGGAAAGATGATCTTGTGACTCTGTTTAAGTAAAATCTATTGCCTTGGTTGCAAGGAAGAAGGGAGGATCTTTTACATGAAATAATATTTACTGCTTGTAGAATACATAAGTACCCAGGTCAAGATAATACACAGAGGCACTAGCTTAATTTTTTGAATGACATTACCTTCATCTATCTTATTTTACTCAAAAATCATCAAGGCAAACGAGTGGGGAGAAAAAGGTTGGTGGATGACAAGAAGTATAACAACTGGGACTCACATTAAAAGAACAAATAATCTACATTTTGAGCAGATTGGCATTATAAGGTGAGAAATGATGTGAAAATTTGTATACAACTTAGAGAAAAACTTGTGAAATCAGGCACCATGAAAGAATCTTATTTTTAAGACAATGCGGATAGTAAGATATCCAATCTATAGCTTGTTAACAGACTCTTTCCTCAGGTCATGGTTTCTAAAGTGTGGTCCACAAAACACTAGCTCACAGGATGTTAACACACCCATGAATAAAGGGTTCTCTGCCCAAATAGGATAGACAGAGTAGATTTATTAGTGTAATACACTGCAGAATCTTAAAAAAGGAACTATTTCAGAGAGATTGAGGAAGTAGAATTTCCCAAATTTATTTGACCAGAAATTTACTCCATGAGCTTCTTACAGGACTGATCATCCATGAAATAAATTTTAGGAAACATAGTACTGACATATGTTTATGGGTCCACATTGCTGAACTATTTTCAGCAATTTCGTACATCATTTTCAATTGCTTTATGAGGATCTGTTTGTTTTTCAAGGAAAATCATGACTTGTTTAGGGTCTAGAAAGAGGAATTATCACTTTTGATTGTTTGAAAAGTTTTAGTAAATATATAGTTCTTAAGCAACTAATACTTTTTCGCTCAATCTGTAGCCATTACTTCCAGTTTGTTTAAAAAGAAAAACAGGACTTTGTATTTTCAGCATCAATTTTAAAATGAATATGAAAGTTAATGTGGTGTCTTTTAATAAGGTTCAAAATATTTGATTTCAACAGCTAACTTCTCTCATCAAACACCATACAGCCTGGAAGGCAGTTGAAAAGCATATTTAAATTGTTCAGAGAAAACAGCTGTCAACTAAGAATCCTATATCCATCAAAGCTATCTTTCAAAAGTAAAGACAAAATAAAGACATTCTTAGATAAACAAAACTGAAATAATATGTTGCTAGCAGATATCCCTTTAAGAAAATTCTTAAGACAGCTCTTAAGCTGAAAACAAGTGACCTCAGATGGTAATTCTAACCCACATGAAAAACCAGAGCACAGGTAATGGTAATTATGTGATTACAAATTATAGTATTAATGCATATTTCTTCACCTTTCTTCTCTTAACTGATTAAAACAATTGTTTAATAATAATAGATCACCACAGTTACTTTTTAAAATCCATCTTTCCTAATGTGTCTAACATGTCTGGGGTCATTTGCCTTTTAAGGTGACTTTCACCAATGATCTCTTCTTTCTCTTCTATGTGTAACTTCCTGTCATTCCGATAATTTCATGGAATAGATTAATTTAGTCAAGTTTATCTCCTTTTAAAAAACCGAACCAGGAAATCTCTCGCGATTCCATATTTCTACTACTTACTTCTTGGACTTCCTTTGCAGAGGCTGGAGTTAGTACAAAGTTTTGACTCTTCTCGCTTTCTCAACCCCACTCACCTCTCAATCCACTTTGGCCATCTTTGGTTCACGAGCCTGCGTGGCTTCTCAGTCGTGTCTGAGTCCTTGCTACCCTTTGGACTGTAGCCTGCCGGGTTCCTGTGTTCATTGGATTCTCCAGGCAACACTACTGGAATGGGCTACCATTTCCTTCTCCAGGGAATCGTTCCCACCCAGGGAATCTACCTGCATCTCCTGCATTTGCAGGTGGATTCTTTACTACTGAAAGCTTGGCTCACATCACCACCAAGAGAGCTCTTTTTTTAAGTTGCCAGGGATAGGCTGGCATGCGCAGAGCACCAGGGAACCTTCAGAGAATCACCCGCAGGCGTTGTGGCGAGACTACAGGTCCCAGGAAGCAGGATCTCGCGGGATCTCAAGAGATGCAGGGGCCTGGCAATGGACTCCCAGGGTGAAAAACAGGTGGGTACCCTTGTGCGAAGACCCCCTCCCTCCAGGATCCTCCTAAGGGGTTTCACTTGCACCACCTGTCCTGCAGTGCCTGGAGCTCGTGAACTCTTCATTGCCGTAATCAGAGCCCCCAAGGCTCCTGCAGATGACCTGTTGTCGCTCTTTTTCACGTGCTGGGCCCAGGAGGGACCACCCCCAGGCGAGTTCAGGAGTAAAGTGCGCATGCGCCGCCCGCAGCAGCCCCCAAAGATTGCCACAGCCTTGTGGCTCCTGCTGCGCAAGCGCGTGTCCGCTGCTGTGCAAGCCCTCGGCGAACCCCAAAGACTCAGTCCATTCTGAAATCAGAAAATAAGCTCTGTCGTGCCTGCGGAGGGCCTGAGCGGGAGCGGGCTTGATGTCAGCAGGCGCTGTCTTCTTTGGCTGACTCCTTTGCCTGTCGCCTGTCGGGTCCGCAGCCACACTCCTCCTCCTCTCCCTGCAAACGTGAGTACAAGGCCCTCTGATGCCTTCTTGCTTCTGCATCCACACAAACCACAAAGTGTCCCCCGTAGTTGCCTAGGACCTTGGATAGCCAACGGAGCGGGACACCCCAGTTCTGCCATTGCCTGGGGACACGCAGGTCAGGGCCGACAGGGATACCCTAGAGAAGGGCTCCCAAATCTGACCAGTGCAGTGCTTAGGGCGCCAGCCTTTCACTGGGAAACAGCAACCCTCCAAAACAAGGACCTGATACCTCGAACCGTGACGGAGTGAATGGTCCCATAATAGACAGGGGTAAGTGTTACATTGAATGAAATGGCCTTCTCTGTGCACGTTGAGCCAAGGTGCTGGGCAGGGGATGAGGGGCGGGAACGATCCTTACTTCAGAAACCCAAGGTACCTTAAAGGGTTCACAGTCTATGGCTGGTCCTAAGGCACCCTGGACTCCTAAGTTGGACACTGCTCTCCAGAATGAGTAGGAGACTATGATTACTGCACTTCATACAGTAGGAGGAATTTTTTTAAAGGCATGAAAAAACATGCAAACACATACATATAAACGTGCACACATAAAAACATGCAAACACACTCACTCCGAAATACATAAACCAGAAAACTCCAGGCACTCACACACATCCTGGGACCAGTTCCTCCCTGCAAAGTGGAGGTTTTATAAATATATATATATATATATATAATACATAAAATATATATGTTATATATATATGTTAAAAGCCTAAAGGCTGTTTGTTTTTTCACTCATCATGACTTTTCAGAGGCATTTAACAATGTTGAACACTCTATTTTCAAATGGTATTTTCCATCATTTTAAAATTTGACACAAAGTCTCCTGCTCTGTTTTCTCTTAATTCTGTGGTTTCTCTTTCCAAGTTTTCATGGGACTGTTTGCCTCAGCTATCAAGAATCGATTTCCTCAAGACCCTGCCCAGTCACTCTCTCCTCCCTCCCAGGCACCATCATGGTTTCAATGTGCTGAAGACCCTCCACTATACTCATCAGACCTCACTTGAGTCCCAGGATCATACAATCACTGCCCAGGTTGTCATTTCCACTTGGATGTCATGTCAAACATTATGTTATTGCCTCTTAGCTCTAAATTCATTCTTTCTCACTTTACTTTGTGATGCTCTCACTGGGAGCCTGAAAATGATATTTCTTCCTGGGCATTCCTCTTAGCCTCTGCCAGTAGGAGCATCAGGGGAAGCCTGAAGGCTGGAAGAATCAGTCTTTTTATCTTTCTTGTTGTGTGTGTGTGTGTGTGTGTGTGTGTGAGGGGGTGGGGATGCGCTTACTTCTGATGGGCAACTTCTTCCTTGAGATTTCTCTCAGTGCTGTGGCTTCCTCACTCCTGTAACAGCCATTCTTTCCTGAAATAGCAGCTGAATCCAGTTTACTTATTTTCCAACACTTGCAGAAAGAGCTTTAACTCAGATATCAGAACCAGCTGCCAGTTCCTGCATCTTGGAGCTGTGTGTCCTGGACCCACGGCGGGGGGTGCATTTCCTAGACACTCAATCCAGTTCAGTCAAGGTATTGCCTCCTCAAAGATCTTCCAGATTTGTTAAGACTCTCCTCTAAGATCCTACATTTGTCTTGGTGCTCCCCTTATGCCCTCAACTAGAAGGATGCTAGCTGTTCCTGTAGTTTATACATCTGTGGCATCTTTTTTTTCTCTTTATGCTTTCATTAGTTAATAATTTTATACCTAGTTTAATTTTATATTAAATTCTCTGTTAAAACTACTGGTAAAGTTTCTGTCTCCTGAATGGACTTTGCTACAATACTTAAAGCCTTTCAATCCCAATCTTTCTAATCCATGATCTGTCTTCAAAAGCCTGACTCTCTTTCAGCGTTCTTAAGAACACTTTCATTGATCATTCAGTTGTGCAAGTGTGGATGTAGGATTCACCCTGACGTTCTCCCTTTCCCTCATCACATCCTTACATACAGCCCATCAACAAGTCCTTCCAATGTTTCCATCTACGCTTTTGAATTTACTCCTTTGCCATCTCCCCAGCTACCTCTATATCTGAAGCTATCATCATTTCTGACTGGACTGCAACAGTAGTTGGCTTACTACTTTCTGATCCCTTTGAAGCCCATATCTGACTTAACCTGTTCAATGACTTCTCTTTGCTCTGAGAATGGCACAGAATCCCCCAGATGAGTACAGACTCTGCGTGGATCTGCTCCTCCCTTCCCTCCTCTGCCCCCTTTCTTCCCATGGTTCTCTCTGCCCAACTATGGGGGATTGCTTTCCGACTTTTCTCAAATTCACTGTGGTCTCTCCCCACCTAGTCTCTTTAATCCTGTTCCACTTCTGTTTGAAATTCAATCTCCTTTTTCCTATTAACAGTTACACAGAATTCAGAGCTCAGGTTGGATTTTTTCTTCCCTTGCTTGACCCCTAGTCTAGTTTGTTTTGTTGTGTAATCTCAAAGCATCAGATTGCCTTCTCTGGTGGCAGATAACTCACAAACTAATATGATCTCTGATGAATGGATTCTTCTCTGTCTCATGCAGTAGATTGTAAGCGCCATGAAAACACAGCACTGATAATCATTACACTAACAGCATCAAGCACTATGCCTGCAAAGTGACAGGTTTATATCAGATAGTAATATTTCTTAAATAAAACAATAGGTGAATTTACGAACATGCATACTGTGAAAGCAGACGTACCTCACAGATGGAAATCTGCACATTTGAGGCAAGAAACAGATATTATTGTTTCCCCATCATGGTCCAAGTTGACCTTGTTTATTTTATTTTTGTGGATGCATTTTCTAATTTGAAAATCAGATTTTCTCTTTGAGATTCTAATAAGTAATATTTCCAATGAGTGCTTTATTTTCAGATAGTATACTGTTAGTATAGATATATTTTTATTGGTAAAATTATAGTAGATGGTCAATTGTCTAGAGATTCTATGAGAACAATGTGGATGTAAAAATGATGTCTAGTTAATAAGAAATGTATTACAACAGCTACCTCTGTACCCGAACATCTTGCCTACATCTTGACATGTCTTTTACAGATGGCAAAGTGAGACCAAATGTACTATCATTCTAAAATCCCACCATGATTATTAAGCAACATCTGTTTATTTGTCTCCTGGGTGAAATATTAATGTCTATTAGATTAAAAAGTCGAGAATGTATCTCAGAGTTAATAAGGGAGATGTAGTTTCCAAGATAGTCCAGAATTTTTTCATAATGGAAGCAAATATTTGTATAAAAATTATGATATTTCATCAATTTCTTTTTCTTATTTTCATTATCTGAACTGTCATGAAGTTTATATATATATATATATATATATATATATATATGTATATATTTATGAGCATACACAAATATAATACATGCTATCCTGTTGGCCAGTATCTTGAAGTTTGAATTCAAATTTAGTGAATAATTGAATTTGTCTTATATTTTAATGATAATCTACAATGTTAGAAATACTTTCCTTTTTTAGTAGCAGAAAAGACCAAACACATCTCATAGATAAAAAGAGGCAAAAAACAAAACTGTTAGTAATGTTATTATTTTTCATGAAGAAATATCACATACACAGAATTCACAGAGAATTAAAAAGATACTGGATCATTAGTTTTATGCCCTACAGGCAAGTTTCAAAACATTCCTTTTTATAGTCCCCTTTCAATCTTTAAAGAGTGAGAGAGAGAGAGGGACAAAAATATATTTTTCAGATTGGTAAGCATTAAATAGTAAAAAATCTCAGATAATCTTGCTATGGCTTAAAACTACTTGGAAATAAAAAAAAATTAGTATTTCTAAGAGTTTGTCTTAGAATTTAAATAATATATAGTGCCATTTGGAGAAAATATTGAGACATGGTATAGTAATACTTTTAGTGAGATATTTATTTTTTAAAGTTATTTTGCAATTCTATTGTGATATGGAATATTTAAACCTGTTTTCTGAAAGCTAAGGGAATATATGTTTTAATAGTCTTCCCCATGTGGTGCATAGTAAATCAGACACAGGTACTATTTTATATCTTTTTGCAGGAAATATTTGACTTTTTTCTCTTTATCCATTCATTTCTCTATTATCCTCAGGGAACATTTCAGATATTATGAAAAGAGGCAACTGTATAGCTTAGAGATTTACATAGTAACATGGGCCAACCAGACTTTTGTAATTCATGAATAAGTTTAGAAAGAGTCCAAGTTTTTTGAAATATTTGCACCAGAAGAACTCCTGGATGGCCTCGTGAAAAATGAATCCCATAGAGAAGAAGGAGAAAAATTGAACTGGGGCAATGCAGGAACTTTGGTAGGTCTGAAAAAAAGAAATGTCTATTTAAAGAGTCTTGCAAAAGGTCTCAAGTACTGTTACTGTTGTTTAGTTGCTAAGTTGTGCCAAGTTTTTTGCAACCCCATGGACTGTAGCCAGTCACGCTCCTTTGTCCATAGGATTTCCCAGGCAAGAATACTGGAGCGGGTCACCATTCCCTTCTCCAGAGGATCTTCCCGACCCACGGATCTAACCCAAGTCTCCTGCAATGCAGGCAGATTCTTTACCTTCTGAGCCACCAGGGAAGCCTATACTAAACTGTTCCTCTTTCCAAACTGTTTCATAAACTTTCAAGTCATTAAGCTTTCTTCTTCTTCTTCTTCTTTTTTTTCTTGCCTGGGATATGGCTTGCTGATTGCAGTTCCAGTAGCCAGCTTGAGTATGAAGGTGGAGCAGGAAAGTTGAAAGAACCTGGTCTCAGAAAAGCCATACCCCCCAAACTACCCCGTCAGCTTCTAGACCTCAAGTTTGGCAGGGAGGGTAGGGGAGAATGTGTGTGTGTATTAGTTTTCTAGGATTCCTACTGGGGATTGAATGTGTCCCACTAAAATTCATATGTGGGATCCTAACCCCCAGTGTGATGGCATTAGGTGGTGGGTCCTTGGGGACCCTTGGGGAGGTGATTAAATTGTGAGGCAGGTGCCCTTATGGTGAGATTAGTACCCTTATAAGAAGAGACCTGGGAAAGGTTGCAGAGAACTTGATTTCTCCCCCTCTGCCCACCATGTGAGGCAACAACAAGATGTTCTTCAAATCAGGGAGAGTCTCCTCAGCAGGGGCTGAATCGGTGCCATTTGCTCTTGGATTTCCAGTCTCCATAACTGAGAGATGAACGTCTGTTACTTAATTCATCCTGTCTATGGGTGTTTGTATATTGGTAGTAGAAACTAAGATAGCTACCATAAAAATACCACAGAGTGGGGGGGAGGGCTGAAAAGACATGGTTTTGGAGGCTGGGTGACTGTGGTCATGGTATCCAGCAAATTTTTCTCCTCCTGAAGCCTGTCTCCCTGGCTTGCAGATGAGCATCTTCTTGCTGTTTATGGAGTCTTTCCTCTGTTTCCATGTATTCTTGGCATCTCTCTGTATTTCCTCATCTCTTGTTATAAGAACACAGGTCACATTGAACAAGGGCCCATCCTAACAGCCTCATTTAACTTAATCACCTCTTTAAAGGCCATGTCCCAAATATGGTCACATTCTGAAATAGTGAGCATTAGGGCTTGAATAGGTATATATTGGGGGTGGCACAGTTCAGTCTGTAACAGTGCACACACCTTTGATTTGTTCAAGCTACTGGTCATTTGGGAGTTTCATTCTCAGCATTCAAGCATAATCACTTACTAATATGTAGAGTGCGTGTTAGCATATTATTCATAGATGGGTAGACTGTCACCCCCTGACAACCTTAAAATTTAACCAGAAATAACAAAGCACTTTCTTCTGGGGGACTAACCTGTATCATAAGCCTTCTGTTTATTCTTGAACAGTATCTGGGACATAGTAGGTGCTCAGTAACTATCTGTTGAATAAGTAAATGACTGAGACAGTTGCCACTAGTTGAAACTGAGAAAGTGGGTATTTTTGAAGGAAAGGTAAGACATATGTAGGAAAATGGAAGAAACTAGATGTTGATAGCTTTGGAGAGTTCTGGAATGAGGAAGACTGAAGAGGTTGCCTCTATGGGAAGGTCTGAAAGGAAAACAAGAGGAGAAGACGCCTCAGGAGAATAGCATGAAGGGGCGGGTACCCAGGTCAGGAGCATAGTATTAATATATAACATACCTCAGTCATTTAGCATTCCTATTAGAAACCCTAAGCAACAGTTTCTGGATGGTTTTTGCCTGGTTCAAGAGAGATGTATGGGACACATTTTAGCCTAGATTTAAAAGAAGTTATCCTAATTGTAGATTTGTAGAAATTATAACCAGATAGATAGTAATTTCATTTAATGCTGCTTTATACCCAACCTAAGCTATTAAGTTATTACCTGCTTCCTGAGAAATCTGAATGCAGTCTTCAGTAACAGTTAGAACTGGACATGGAGCAACAGACTGGTTCCAAATTGGGAAAGAAGTATGTCAAGGCTGTATTTTGTCACCCTGCTTATTTAAGACATATGCAGAGTACATCATGTGAAATGCTGGGTTGAATGAAGCACAAGCTAGAATCAAGATTGCTGGGAGAAGTATCAATAACCTCAGATATGCACATGACACCACCCTTATGGCAGAAAGCGAAGAAGAACGAAAGTGCTTCTTGACGAAAGTGAAAGAGGACAGTGAAAAAGTTGGCTTAAAACTCAACATTCAGAAAACAAAGATCATGGCATCTATTCCCATCACTTCATGGCAAATAGATGGGGAGCAATGGAACCAGTGACAGACTTTGGGTTCCAAAGTCTTCTTTGGACACAGACTTCTTAGGCTCCAAAATCACTGCAGATGGTGACTGCAGCCATGAAATTAAAAGACACTTGCTCCTTGGAAGAAAAGCTACGACCAACTTAGACAGCATATTAAAAAGCAGAGACATTACTTTGCTGACAAAGGTCCATCTAGTCAAAGCTATGGTTTCCCCATAGTCATGTATGGATGTGAGAATTGGACTGTAAAGAAAGATGACTGCTGAAGAATTGATGCTTTTGAACTGTGGTGTTGGAGAAGACTCTTGAGAGTCCCTTGGACTGCAAGGAGATCCAACCAGTCCATCCTAAAGGAGATCAGTCCTGGGTGTTCAGTTGAAGGACTGATGCTGAAGCTGAAACTCCAATACTTTGGCCACCTGATGCAAAGAACTGACTCATTGGAGAAGGGGATAACAGAGGATAAGATGGTTGGATGGCATCACCAACTCAATGGACATGAGTTTGAGCTAGCTCCAGGAGTTGGTGAAGGACAGGGAAGCCTTGTATGCTGCAGTCCATGGGATCACAAAGAGTCAGGCATGACTAAGTGACTGAACTAAAGCTATTAAACACATTAAAAACCTACACATGCTCACACATGCATGGAGAAGTTCAGATATGTGAGGAAAAAAAGCTCTCCTCAAAAGTTCAAAGACCTCCTCTAACAAAAGGCCATTTATCCTACTAAAGAGGATGTGTTTCAAACCAGCAGATAGGTAGAACACATTTCTCAAAAAAGAAAGAATATTCTAATAACTAGAGCTGATCATCAGTTGTGACGTGTTTAAACAGAGCCTGAATGTTACTTTGAAAGGCCAGAAGAGTCTATGCAGTCTGTTTCAGTATAACACATTTCTGTAATGTAAAATAGGATCAGTTCAGTTCAGTTACTCAGTTGTGTCCGACTCTGCTACCCCATGAATCTCAGCACGCCAGGCCTCCCTGTCCATCACCAACTCCCAGAGTCCACCCAAACCCATGTCCATCAAGTCGGTGATCCCACCCAACCATCTCATCCTCTGTCATCCCCTTCTCCTCCTGCCCTCAATCTTTCCCAGTATCAGGGTATTTTCCAATAACTCAGCTCTTTGCATCAGGTGGCTAAAGTATTGGAGTTTCAGCTTCAGCATCAGTCCTTCCAATGAACACCCAGGACTGATCTCCTTTAGGATGGACTGGGTGGATCTCCTTGCAGTCCAAGGGACTCTCAAGAGTCTTCTCCAACACCACAGTTCAAAAGCATCAATTCTTCAGTGCTCAGCTTTCTTTATTATCCAACTCCCGCATCCATACATGGCCACTGGAAAAACCATAGCCTTAACTAGATGGACCTTTGTTGGCAAAGTAATGTCTCTGCTTTTTAATATTCTGTCTATGTTGGTCATAACTTTCCTTCCAAGGAGTAAGCGTCTTTTAATTTCATGGCTGCAATCACCATCTGCAGTTATTTTGGAGCCCACAAAAATAAAGTCAGCCATTGTTTCTACTGTTTCCCCATCTATTTGCCATGAAGTGATGGGACCAGGATGCCATGATCTAAGTTTTCTGAACTTTGAGCTTTAAGCCAACTTTTTCACTCTCCTCTTTCACTTTCATCAAGAGGTTCTTTAGTTCTTCTTCACTTTCTGCCATATGGTGGTGTCATCTGCATATCTGAGGTTTTGATATTTCTCCTGGAAATCTTGATTCCAGCTTGTGCTTCCTCCAGCCCAAGTACAAAACTCCCCCTCACCCAGGAGGGGAATGGTGTCACTGTAACATGAAAGTTGCATTAGTGTGATTGTCCTAAGGATGTTAATGGTTTCTACTGTTAACCAAGTAAAACAAAGTAAATTGAGGCGGTAAACATATAGAGCACGGAAGAATACAACATTGAAAAGTTGCTCATTTCCTCCTCTGCCACCTTTGGTTTTGAATTTGGTCTTTGAATAGATCACTGCATAGCACTTTGTACATTTTTCCCTGGTTTCCATAGCTCAGCAGACTCAGCTTTCCTTAAGGTTGGAGCAGACTGTTTCTAACCCATTTTCCCCCTAACACTATTTTAAAGCATGTTTTTGCAAAACATCAGGTTTCTTTAAGGAACACATCTATCAATTATAGCATTTGGAAAGAAGTTGAAGAGATGGACCCTAGAGTTCTCTCGAATTTGGTGGTTCCATGATTGAAGAGGTGCCCACCTAACCAGATTGAATAACGAAGTCATGAAGATCGAAGAAATCAGAATGATTGGTCTCAATTGTTTTTCATTTCCTAATAAATGAAAGTTAATTTTAATATTTAAGCATAAACTAATTTGACACTTGATAAATTTTATTATTGAGACCATTTGTGAAAGAATGTGTCAGCTTCCTTTAAAAAAAAAACAAAACTACCAAACAATCTAAACTCACCTCTATGATTTTAGGCTGGCAAACAGCTATTAGCCCTTTTAGACGTGGTCTCAAATATTTGAGTTGCCCTATAAGACATTAAGAATAGTTCTGATAATTCTCTGGGGGGATAAAAGCAAACTGGTGAGTTTATTGAGGGAATGTGATGGGAACAGAAAGAGAATACTTCAACTTTAAGACTCTATTTATTTGAAGGATGTTAGTGATTGCATTTTAAGTCCTTCCAATAAAACAGTCTTGCACAAATTCATCAGTCTGAAAACTTTGCTTGCATCTGTAATGTTATTATTATGAGACCTAATTGTAAGTCAAATTCTCCAGAGTAGCATTCAGGTACTACTTTACTAGTAGAATGTAACAGTTGATTTGTTTTGTGAGCCATGAGCTAGGAGCATTCCTCATCTGGTGATACTGCAAATGTTGACAGCCAGTAGAACTAAATGACTTCATTGTAGACTGAAGAATTACCTATATTTCTTTGGGACATGCCTGGTTTTCTACCTTCAAACAGCACAGTAAATTTCTATCCTGCTCCCATGATTTCCTCTAAAACCCTTTGGGGAGTAATTTCCTACTTGTGGAACCCCTTCCTGATGGGGAATAATGACACTGGTGAACAGAAAAAGTACCATCAAAAAGACTTATATAATAGCAGATCAACATTTGGTAAAGTGGAAAGAACATGAGATGAAGAATTGGAGCCTGTTTTTAGCCCCAACTTTTCCTCTTTACTGAATCGGTTCATTCTCTTTGTCTCTTGGGTTTCTGTCTGTTCACATGTAAAGTGAGATGAAACTAAATTTTTCATTTTAAACTGAGATAGCATCAAAATCAGCTGTGCAGCTTTCAAAAATGATGAGTAGGAAGCCTCAGCTTTAGGGTCACATTCTTAAGTGGTGGGAGCAAGTCATTTTATTTTATAAAGTGTCGCAGTTTTGCCAATATATGCTGGTTTCTAAGAAATCTTATTATTTTCAAAGGATTTTTCCACCATTAATATTTTATGATCCTATATATTGCACATTAGCATTAGAATAATAAATAAGGTGTCCAGTGAATATAACAATGAGCTATAACAGATGTACCAGGATTTCAAAAGCTAGTTGTGTCTCAATAATATGTTTTCAGCAATACAATAAATATCAGTTACCAGAACAAATGCAGCATAGATCCTTCAGCCAGGTAAAAAATACAAAAGGGAATTGAAGTGTGGAAAGGGGAGAAAAATTGTGCTGAGTTCTTTTTCATTGAAGTGTATTCATTTAAAATGTTAGATTCTGGTGTACAGCAAAATGACTCAGTTTATATATATATATATATATATATATATATATATGTCCATTATACATATTTTATATACATTATATATAAATATATATTTCCCATTTTATATATATATATTATATTCCTTTATATATATATTATTTTCCATTATAGGCTGTTACTAGGTTAAGCTCAGCATTCAAAAAACTAAGATCATGGCATCCAGCCCCATCACTTCATGGCAAATAGATGGGGAAACAATGGAAACAATGTCAGAATTTATTTTCTTGGATTCCAAAATCACTGCAGATGGTGACTACAGTCATGAAATTAAAAGATGGTGAACTGGGAAGACCCAGAGGGATGGGATGGGAAGGGAGGTGGGAGGGGGGATCAGGATGGGGAACACATGTAAGTCCATGGCTGATTCATGTCAATGTATGGCAAAAACCACTACAATATTGTAAAGTAATTAGCCTCCAACTAATAAAAATAAATTTTAAAAAATGCTTCTTAGAAGAAAAGCTCTGACCAACCTAGACAGCATATTAAAAAGTAGAGACATTACTTTACCTATATAGGTCCATCTAGTCAAAGCTGTGGTTTCTTCAGTATTAATATATGGATATGAGTGTTGGGCCATAAAGCTGAGCTCTGAAGGACTGATGCTTTTAAACTGCAGTGTTGGAGAAGACTCTTAAGAATCCCTTGGATAGCAAGGAGATCAAACCAGTCCATCCTAAAGGAAATCCGTCCTGAATATTCATTGGAAGGACTGATGCTGAAACTCTAATCCTTTGGCCACCTGATGCGAAGAACTGACTCATTGCAAAAGACACTGATGCTGGGAAAGATCAAAGGCAGGGGGAGAAGGAGACAACATAGGATGAGATGGTTGGATGGCATCACCGACTCAATGGGACATGACTTTGAGCAAGCTTCAGGAGTTGATGATGGACAGGGAAGCCTGGAGTGGTGCAGTTGATCAGGTTGCAAAGAGTTGGGCATGACTGAGTGACTGAACTGAACTGATAAGTTATTACAAGATATTGGATACCATTTTCCTGTGCTGGACAGTAGGACTGTGTTTTTTTTTTTTTTAAATATAGACGTGTGTATCTGTTAATCCCAAACTCCTAATTTATCCCTCCATTTGTTTCACCCAGGGGATGATAAATTTCTATGTCTGTGATTCTGTTTCTGTTTTGTGAGTAAGTCAATTTGTATCATATTGTAGATTCCACAAGTAAGTGATCACATGCTTTATTTATTTTTCTCTGTCTGACTTCACTTAGTATGATAATCTCTAGGTCCATTCATGTTGCTGCAGATAGCATTGTTTAATTCTTTTTTTATGGCTGATATTCCATTGTGTATACATACCACATCTTCCTTATCCATTCCGCTGTTGATGGACTTTTATGTTGCTTCCATGTCTTTGCTGCTTATTAAGGGAAATTTTACAAAATATTTTAAATAATATAAAATGACCTATAAATGATCAGTTTTCTCTCAAAGTAGTATCTAGATATACAGTACTGTGAAAGGTGCTGCATCTGTGTTTATCATTTATTTGTTGTTGTTTTTCAGTCATTCATTTGTGTCCAGCTCTTTGTGACCCTATGGACTGTGGCATGCCAGGCTCCTCTGTCCTCCACTATCTCCCAGAGTTTGCACAAATTCATGTCCCTGAGTCAGTGATGCTATCTGACCATCTCATCCTTTGTCAACCCCTCTCCTTTTGCCTTCAGTGTTTCCCGGCATCAGGGTCTTTTCCAGTGAGTTGGCTCTTTGCTTCAAGTGGCCAAAGTATTGGAGCTTCATCATCAGTCTTGAATGAATCTTGAATGAATATTCAAGATTGATATTCTTTAGGATTGACTAGTTTGATCTCCTTGCTGTCTAAGGGACTCTCTAGAGTCTTCTCCAGCACCACAGTTCAAAAGCATCAGATCATCATTTATTTATGTATCTATGTATCCATCTTTCTATTTTACATTATTCTGAACTGCTTATAATTGCAAAATTGTTCTCAGTCACCATTTATAACCAACTATTGCAAATGCAACTTTGAGCTATGAATACTTCTAGAACCATCAGTTGGGATATAAGGCAAGAAAATGGACATTTATCATTACTAGAAAGCAAGACCTCCTTATGTAAAAGTCTGTTGTGTTAATGATTTCTTCAGAAGGATTTGACAAATTGAATTTTGTTTTCCTCTTACTGAGGAGGAAAGGGTTAGGTGGCTAACCGGTTTATTTCTCTCCCATTTTCAGAGTTGCAGTAGACTGAGAGGTGGAGAAGGCATGTGACCCAAGTAAAATCTCCAATAAACATGATATAACAGCATTCTGGCAAACAAACTAATACTACTAGTGTTTGCTAGTAGGGGAGCCCTTGTCTATGACATGCTTTCAGCAGGGTGATGCTAATCTATGTGATTAGTTAATTTATTCAAGCATTTCTACTGTTTAAATATTCCAGGAATCTCACCCACTATCTGCCTCTGACATCAGCAGTGACACAGCTCTCAAATTTTCCTGGCACTGAGAGACAGTATTCTTTGTTTCAAGAAGATGGGACAAGAGATTTGGATATGTGTTTTATTGTATCCTGGGTGATACATCAGAGTGGATGTTTAGAGTTACGGATCTTGCTTTGCCAGCCCTGAACCTCAGGCTCCAAAGTGATAGCTGCTGCTGCTGCTAAGTCGCGTCACTCATGTCTGACTCTGTGCGACCCCGTAGACGGCAGCCCACCAGGCTCCCCCATCCCTGGGATTCTCCAGGCAAGAATGCTGGAGTGGGTTGCCATTTTCTTCTCCAATGCATGAAAGTGAACCAGAGTGACAGAGGCACTCATAATTTCTTTACTGAATGTTTTAGTTAGTATTTTTTTGTGATAAGTGACGCATGGGATACTGGGCAGGGGTCCCAGATCTCTCAGGGGCCTGGATCTAAAGGTGGTGCTAGGGAAGCAGTCCTAACTTTGAATGAAGGTTGAAGTGTTAATGCCTTTTTTGATCTTATTCTAGTTAATAGATCCAGTTATATTTTGTGACAAAGAATTACCATATGATATCTATTTAATAGTAAACAGAAAAACTAAGGATTTTGCCCACTTTTGTATTCCAAGGGAAAAGAAGTTGTTGCCAAAGTATAAATGGAAAAGGCGTAGGGGGAGGGGTAGGTATTAAAATTGTGGTTCACTACAATATTGTGAAGTAATTAGCCTCCAACTAATAATAAAAAATGAAAAAAAATAAAATTGTGGTTCATTATATTCCACAGGTTATACACTCAACATACCAGTTATAAAGACATAGTGTTTTCCCACTAAGAGTTTATTATCTAAGACAAGAGGGTGTTTACTGATGGATGAATCACCAATTCAAAGGCTCATTGCGTTGAAAGCACAGTGCTTTATGGGGCTTAGCAGCATTCCCACACCCAAAACATCCTTATGCAACTGGCAGAATAATGTTTAAGAATATTTCAAGATTTATGATCTATACTCTGACACTGGGAAAGCCTGAAAGCAAAAGGAGAAGAGGGCAGCAGAGAATGAGGTGGTTACATAGCATCGCTGATTCAATAGGTGTGAATCTGAGCAAACTCCAGGAGATAGTGAAGGACAGGGGAGCCTGGCTGCAGTCCACGGGGGTCACAAAAAGTCAGACATGATTTAGCAACTGAACAACAACAGCAAAATTTAGGTATATGTCTCAGATCCTTATTTGCGGGAAATAGCTTCCTGAGCATGATACCCCTCTTCTGAAGGTTTACTGCCAGTTAACCACTTTGGTGAGAAACACATGGAAAAACACAGTCAGAATTCTCTATGTATTAAGTGCTGCCTGTGTGCTCAGAATTGTCTTAGGATTTGAGATACATCACTGAACAAAATAAAACCCTATACTCATAGAGCCTATAATGTAATAAATGGAAAATAAATTTAAAAGGATGTTGTTAAAGTGAATCATTTTGTCCCCCAGTAGAGCCTCATCTCTCACCCTCTTTTGGGTAAAAATTGAAGTTATATTACCAGTAAATACTAAAATTTTATAGATGTGAAATCTGTAACCCAGAGTTTTAACATTCATTCTCCTTTTGAGATTTGATATGCATTATTTATTTACCTGGAATTCCCTGGAGTTGTTGTCCTTCAAGAATTTTATGGATGGAGGATCTCATATTTTCTACAGCAAAGTAGTAGTTTTAAGACCCTATATCAACTTAAAGTAATAAATATTTTTGTATTTCAATCTTATAACACAAGCCCCAAACTTCTTTTGCCTTAATAGGAGAAAGAAAATGTTGAGGAACATAATCATGCTAAGTAAATCTGAAGAAATAAGCTCATCTTCATGTGAAACCTGACGTCCTGGTTAACATTAAATGAGAATCATGTTTTCACCTCCTTATATTCATTGTGAAAAGATTTTTCCAAATACATGAGATGAAATTTATTTAAGGCTCATTTTATGGATGCATTTTTTCTTTTTTAACCTTTTCAGTGTTTCAGAATTAGAGACATTTAAATATTGCCACAGAGCCATGATTATTTCCAACACCTCTTTTGCCATTGTAGAAGTTGATTAAGGAGTGAGCTTGCTGAAATGGAAAATAGCCAATGCATTTCGGGCCAGATCAGTGGGAAGCAGTAGCAGCTGGTGAACAGATCACATTCAGAGGCCCAGGTTTACTGGGAGATACGGAAAAGGGTTCTGAGGGTGGCGGTGGCATGCCTTTCCTGAAGGCCTTTACAAATCAGATGGACACACTTCTGTCTGCGTTGAGAAGGCTACCCTTCTGCATGACGGGTAGAAGATAGAGATGAGGCATTCTTGCCAGTCAGTGAAATTTGTGGAGAATCTGCTATGTGCCAGCTCTTAGAGACACCAAATGGACAAAAAAAGAAATGACTGTCGCTGTCCCGGGTCCTGAAATGCTTATGGTGCTCTGAAATGGATACTCAGTAATGAATTGGTGTTTGGTCCTAAGGACATTCCTCAATCAGACAATGCTCCTTATTTTTCTGCGTAGTGGAGTGCCAAGTGTAGCTTGTGGTCTTTTGTTTTTCTCTCTGAATTTCCTAAATCAAATCTCAGAAGTAATGACGCTTGTTAACATATGAAGGACCCCTTAAGAAAACCATTTTGATGTAGACTTGGTTCTCAGTTAAGGGTATTGTGAGAGAAGTCTTACTCCATTAAGTTGCAAATCTTAAACTGTTATAAATCTTTCTATTGAAGGAATATGCCTAGGGCTGTGCATTTTTTTTTTTCCTGGATATAAAGAGATTTGCTACACAGTGTTAAATGAACCTCACAGGAAACCAACCAATGGTACAGCAAATGTCTTTCTGGCAGGGAGAATGCAATCTCATAGAGCATCCTTGCTGGACTCCCACAGTGAAAATTTTTTATGCTTTTGTTATGTGTTGCTTTGTTATGTTTTGTTTAAAGAACCATATTTTTAAGAGCAATGGAAACTAGAACCAGAGTGAAGAACTAGGATGTGCAGACATTAATCCTGCTTCTGTTGGGGATGAAGGTGAATTATCAGATAGTCTCTACCACTCCCTCCCTCAGGAGGGTTTAAGAATACCTGCACCGCTGATTACAGTTTACATTTTAAAAGGCAACACATTGAAGATAGTGCAGTTCTGCTGTGAATCATTTCAGGCTCTAAAGTGCAATTGAAGTTACCTAATATTTCTATAGCACCCAACATCTAGGAAGTTCCCAATTTATTCACTCTGGGGTAAGATAAAAATCATCCCAGTTTTCAAGTTATTCCTAAGTACAGTTTTAAAATATAACATGTGACACTTTTATAATATAACCAAGCATCCAAGAAGACAATGTGAGCAACAACAAAATAGCAAAAAGAATATGAAATAGAACTTTCTGAGTTCTAGATAATGAAATTATAGTCTTAGGCTTAAAATTGTTATAATGTTTAAAATGTTAAAATACATTTCAGGATTTTTTTCACAGGAAAAGTAAAAATGCTTAAAAATAACTAGAAAAAGATGAGGAAAATTGGCATAAAAATAGAGCATATTAAAAAGCAGAGACATAACTTTGCCAACAAATGTCCATATAGTCATAGTTTGGTTTTCCTTATACCTATGTATGGATGTGGGAGTTGGACTATAAAGAAGGCTGAATACTGAAGAATTGATGTTTTCGAACTAGGGTGCTGGAGAAGACTCTTGAGAGTCCCTTAGACAACAAGGAAATCAAAGCACTCAACCCTATAAATTAACGCTGAATATTCACTGGAAGGACTGGTGCTGAAGCTGAAGCTCCAATACTTTGGCCACCTGATGCAAAGATCCAACTCACTGGAAGAGACCCTGATCAGGTGGAGAAGGGGGCAACAGAGAATGAGCTGGTTGGATGGCATCACTGACTCAATGGACATGAGTTTGAGCAAATTCTGGGAGATTATGAAGGACAGGGAAGCCTGGCATGCTGCAGTCCTGGGGTTGCAAAGAGTTGGGCATGATTTAATGAGTAAACAACAACAAATTAGAATAAAGACTATCAACTTTCCAAAACTGATGAGAGACACCATGTTGCAAATTTAAGATCTCCTTTGATCACCAAGGTTATAAAAAGAAGGAAGTAGGAAAGAAGGAGGAAGAAAGGGAAGAAGAAAGAACAAACTTTTCAAGTAAGAAAACTGCCCAAATATGAAGACAAGGAAAATACATTAAAAGCCGCCAGAAAAGGATATATTGCTTTCAAAATGAGTAACAGTTTCTTGTAACAGTTGACTTCCCAGCAAAGATAATGAAAGGCATAATAATAGACATAAAGCAAATTACTTACAAAATAAGTAATATAAAATATAAATAATTTATGTTTATAGTAGTGTCTTATGATCCTTTATATTTCTGTGGTATCAGATGTAATATCTCCTTCATTTCTTATTTTGTGTCTTTTTTATCTTTGTTTTTTCTTTATTAAAAAAAAGCGCTTTAAAAAATTCTTTTCTATTATTTTTCTCATCTCCATTTAATTTATTTCTGTTCTGATCTTTTGTTATTTTTCCTCCATCTACTAACTCGGCTTGATTTATTCTTATTCTAGTTTCTGTACAAAGTTAGGTTGTTGTTTGAGACCTTATAATGTAGGCATTTTTGCTATCCACTTCCCTCTTAGAATTGTTTTTGCTGCATTCCATAGGTTTTTTATATGTTGTGTCTCCTTTTTCATTTGTGTCTTTTTAAATTTCCGTTTTGATTTCTTTGACTTGCTGGTTGTTCAGAAGTGTGTTGCTTAATTTCCACTTATTCGTTAATTATCCGGTTTCCTCCTATTACTCATTTCTACTTTATACTGCTGTGATTGGGAGAGATACTTGATATGATTTTAGTCTCTTTAAATCTGTTAAGACTTACTTTGTGACCTATTGCATGATCTATCCTGAAGTATTTTCCTCCTGCCCTTGGGGGAAAAATGTGAATTTTGTTGCTATTTGATGGACTCATTTTCTTTTAGTTCTCTGCATCAAGCAGCACCACATCCAGACCTGACATAGGAATTAGCTAACATTATATAGACATCCTGACCTTTGAATTCAAAGTAGGGATTGTTTGGAACCTTTGAATTGTCTCCATCACAGTGAGTATGAATGTGTTCTGATTATGTAAGGTTGAATTAAACAAGTATTTGCAGAAACCAAGGGCAGTACCTGGTAGACTGTGTTACTCTTCTCCAGTATCCAGTTCAACTGTTTTCTGGAAGATTTCATTTTCCTTACCCTTAGAAGTCAGACAAGGCTTTGTACCATTTTTTGGTCATTAAAATGACATTAGGTTGATGAATGTCATTTCCAGGTAGAAGCTTTTAGAGCTGATGTGAGCCTTACCAATTTCCTCTCCACTCCTCACCACTGCTGCACCAGGCAGCACTCTAGTTAGTTGCTACTCTGTCAGGGTGTATCTTGGAGTAAGGATGACAACTCAGATTGTAAGTCACCAGCCAATCTACAGTGGACCTGAAGCAGAGTGAGAAATAATCCTTTGTTCATTGAGCCAATTGAGATTTGTGGAATTTTGTTCCTTGGCATAATCCAGCCACTCTTGGTTGCCACAAACCCAAAGGTATATCATTGATAAAAAAAAGACAACTAAATCAGGTTATATTCATACACTGAAATACTACACAGTGGCATGAAATGATTAAAAAATTATTTCCATAAGCATAATATCAAGCCATATTATAGATTATATTCTATATAATTCAATTTTTGTGAAGTTTTAAATATACAGAACTAGAGTTGAATGTTTTTGCCTGTATATTGACATAGTTAAGACTATAAAGAAGATCTAAGGAGTGATTCACATGGTGGTTATTTTTAAATGGCAGGGAACTTTTACACAGCTGGGAACAAGTGTGAAAGTGATTGCTGGGATTCAATTTTTTGATGTAAATCTTGGTATTAAGTGTTTTTATTTAGTGATGATTTGTTGAGCAGTGCATTTAAAACTAATTTGAAAAAGTGATAATATAGACACAGAAGGTAAAGTTGTTATATTAGATTCCTACATTTTAATACCTCATCATTGTAATAAGTCCTTTTCACATAAAGAAGACCAAAGGTATAGGTTAATCACAAGCATTAATTTATAGATACAGAAAGAAAGAGATGCCAAGCATCTCATCTGATTTTAAAATTACCAGTGATTTTCAGATATTCTGACCCTTTAATGATTGCTTCGAAACTCTGAAATAGAGACTATAAGTAAGATTAATATAAAGCCACACTCCCAGTCAGTTTCTTTTAGTTTACAACCAATAATTTTGAGCTATTAAATGAAGAAAAGGTCACCATTTGTTTCACTCTGTTGACTAGAGGAAATCGATAATGTGCATTATTTTTTTGCAAACAACCAGTCTTCCCCCAGTGAAACTCAAAAGATTGTTTGTATCATGTGATCATTTATATCCATTAGTTAATGAAAAACTTTGTCATGTAGGATTGTCAGCAAGTTTCTCTTAAATTAACCATAAAGAAATGTTTTTCCGTACACTAAAATAAAATGAACAAACTCTGATAACACCTTTGTTAGGCCCTGTTACAGAATGAAAGTCAACTTCATAAATGATCGCCTGCTCAGAAATGAGTCCTGTCACTTTCTTTTACATTCAAAGCTAACTCAAGCTCTGAACACAGTAAATATCTCTCTTTTTAGCTTGTGACACTAAACAGCATACTCTGTTTATCCAATAAGACTTATTTCAAAATGGACTCATGGACCTACTCCACAGATTCACCCTATGTGTCCCTATTACTGTATCTTTTATGTATGCGTCATTTAAAAGGACATATCGATTTTATCTTGTGAAAAGTATTTCCCCTCATTGATATTAAAAATTGGATTGCCCATTGCATATTAAATGATGATTATATCTTCAATAATATTCATAGAAACTATTTTAAGTGTGAGCAGCTGATTACAGTAGAGGGTGGTGGACAGTGGTTGGATTGAATCCTGAGTATAACTGACTAAAAAAAAAAATAAATCAAGATTAACTCCAAGTTAGTTTGCCAATTCTTAGAAGTATTATGTTAGAATGAAGACAAAAATAGATGTTTGGAGAGTAGAATGCTTGAAAATTGAGGTTACAAAAAAATTGTATAGTTTCACAATTAAAGAAAACCAAGGCTCATGGCATCCAGTCCCATCATTTCATGGCAAATAGAAGGTGAAAAAGTAGAAGCAGTGACAGATTTTATTTGCTTGGGTTCCAAAAATCACTGTGGATGGTGAATGCAGCCATGAAGTTAAAAAAAAAACAAAAACAGAAAGTGATTGCTCCTTGGAAGGAAAGCTTTGACAAACCTATATAGTGCATTAAAAAACAGATGCATTACTTTGCTGACAAAGGTCTGTCTAGTCAAAGCTATGGTTTTCCAGTAGTCATGTATGGATATGAGAGCTGGACTATGAAAAAGACTGAGCACTGAAGAATTGATGCTTTTGAACTGTGGTTTTGGAGAAGACTCTTGAGAGACCCTTGGACTGCAAAGAGATCAAACTAGTCAAATCTAAAGGAAATCAACCTTAAATATTTATTTGAAGGATTGATGCTGAAGCTGAAGCTCTAATACTTTGGTCACTTAATGCAAAAAGCTGACTCATTGGAAAAGACCCTGATGCTAAGAAACATTGAAGGCAACAGGAGAAGAGGTCAGGAGAGGAGATGGTTAGATAGCATTGCCAACTCAATGGACATGAATTTGAGGAAACTTGGAAATAATGAAGGACAGAGGATCCTGGTGTGCTGCAGTCTATTGGGTCCCAAAGAATTGGATATGACTAAGGGACTGGATAACAACAGCAACAACACAATTATAGGGTATACATATGACCTCACTATTCCTAGTTGGGAATTTCTAGTTGGGATAGTGAACTATGTTATTAAAGGAAAGTAGGTTAAGGAGCTAAAAGTTTGGTTATTAGAAAGAAAATGTACATTAAGATTGAAAGTATCAAGAATTAGGATCAAGTTTCCCAGTTGATACTTGAATTAGAATCAAGTATCTCAGTTATTTATCACAGCTGAGATATGGAAGCAACCTAACTATCCATCAACAGATGAATAGACAAAGAAGATGAAGTGTACACGTACATATATGCACAGTGGGATATTACTCAGCCATAAATAAGAATGAAATTTTGCCTCTTACAGCATCATGGGTTGATTTGGAGGGCATACTATATGATATCACATATATGTGGAATCTAAACAATAAGACAAACTAGTGAATGTAACAAAAAAGAAACAGACTAAGATACAGAGAACAAATTAGAGGCTACCAGTTGGGGGAGGAAAGGGGAAAGGGGCAATAAAGTGGTAGGAGAGTAAGAAGTACAAACTACTATGTATAAAATAAGCTACAAAGATATATTGTATGATACAGGGAATACAGTCAATGTTTTACAATAACTATAAATGGAATATAATCTTTAAAAATTGAGAACCACCTTATTGCATAACTGTAACATGTAATGTTATACAATAACTGTACTTCATTTAAAAAGAATTATAAAAGGAGTAATGTTAGAGTGGCCATTCACTAGGAGCTAAATTCTTTAAAGGATAGGAAATTCCCTAAAGCCTGGAAGACCACTGCAACAAGGTGACACAATGTATAATGTAATAAGAAGACACAAAATTAAAAGCTGGATTATTGAAAGGAAGAAGGGAGATCCGAGGCAAAATGGCGGAGGGAGGACATCCGGTCCCCTTCAGGTCTGAGGTGGGAGGGGTGTCCTAAAGAGAAAATGATCACAGCAAGGCAGGAGAAAGTGCTCGAGGCAAGTGAAGTACTGGAGAAAGGGAAGGGATTTCAGAGAAGAGACTAGGGCAGTTTGCATTTTGCTGATCACGGGCCATGAGGGCCGGAGGGTGCGGTGGAGGAGTAGCGGAAGCTCTGGAGGATGGCGTCAGCAAAGGTTTGAAGCTGTTCCTGGGAAGGCAAGTTCTACCTGCTTGCTGTAACAGCCCAGCATTAGCTGTTCCTGGGAAGGCAAGTTCTGCCTGCTTGCTGTAACAGCCCAGCATTTTCCACATCACTTGAATGTAAGTTTTGGACATAGAATGATGAGAGGTGCTCTGGTAGACAGCGGCTTCTTGGAGTGACTGTGTTGAGATTAGTTTCAATGGCCTCTCAGCGTGTAGCTGTCTGAGTCTGTGTTTTCAGGGGACGGGAGGTGGGAGGTCTTGTCGTTGCACACACTAATGCGACCCTCCCGTCTGACTTCTTCTGGGTTTTCCATATTGATAACGCATGCTAAGTCACTTCAGTCAGGTCCAACTCTCTGCGACCCCATGGACTGTAGCCCAGCAGGCTCCTCTGTCCATGGGATTTCCCAGGCAAGAATACTAGAGTGGATTGTCATGTCCTCCTCCAGGGGATCTTCCTGATCCAGGGAGCACACCCATGTCTCTTATGTCTTCTGTATTGACAGGCGGGTTCTTTGTCACTGAGCCACCAGGGAATCCAACTCTCATAATCCAACACAGGTTCCCTGTTGACTTCTAGCCATGGAATATCAGCCAGACTAACAAATCCATTTACTTATTTCACAAAAGTTGTTGTTTCTGTCTTGTTTTGGGTTTTTCTGGGTTTTTTGTGTGCTAAGGGTAGAGTGGTAATCAAATTAAAAAATTTCCTGGTATTAAGAAACTTACATTTCAGCTGGGGTAGTGGTGATGGTATTAATAATAGTGAAGATAAACACTCAAATAAAAAGAACATATCAGGTAAGGAAGGATAAGCATAAAACTGAAAGAAGATAAGTAATAGACTATCAGGGAGGTGCTATTTTAGATGAAGCGTGAGATAAGGCCTTTCTGGAGAGGTGACTTCATAATAGAAAGTTCAATATGAAATCTAGGATAACATCATTGTAGCAGAAGAAATAGTGCAAAACATAGGAATATGCTTGGCATGTTTGAAAACATTACTGTGAAATGAATGACAAGTGGCTAGGGTGGGTGATGCTGGATGGACAACATAATGGGCTATGAGTCAGAGAGGAGTCAAGTTCTGTAGTTCAGAATTTCCCAATTTCAGCACTTGGACGTTGGGAGCTGTCCTGTGCATTGTAGGATATTTAGCCACTAGATAGATGATAGATACTAGTAGCACTCTATCCTCTCGTTGTGCCAACTGATGATATCTCCAGACATTATAAAATACCCCTAGGAAGGAAGTGGGGAGATCAAAATTGCCTCCCCTCTCAAGGTGAGAACCCCTGCGTTAGTGCATTATAAACTATGCCGTAGAGTTTAATGGGAACCATGGATGGGTTTTGTACAAAGAAAGAAAAAATCTAATGTACATTTTAAAAAGATAACTCTAATGCTGTGTGGGAAATGAATGATATGGGCAAGCAGTGGAAATAAGTATAACATTTAAGAGAGTGTTTTTTAATTTATTTTTATTTTTTCTTTGCTAATCCAGATGGATGAAATGGTGCATGGACCAGCATGGTGTTGAGTGTTGAGGTGATGGTAGGGGTGCAACCTTGAGAAATCAAACAGCTGAGGTGAGCAGGTCTTTTGAAGTTCTGACCAGATGTCTTTGCATGTGAGTACTCAGACATCATGCCTCTGAGGTTTTTAACCTTAACAGCTGAGTATCATTTTCCAAGATGTAAATAACTGGGATGGGCAAGGTTGGGGTAGGAGAAATCAAGAGATCAATTTAATATGCTGGTGAGAAACCTAAGAATATAACTGCATATACATTTCCGGGAAGTAATGGAGCTGGAGATACAAAACATTGGTAGATCTTTTCATATCAAATCTATGTTTGTTTTCTAGGTCAACCAGGATACAGTTGACCCTTGAACAGTATGAGTTTGAACTGCATGAGTCCACTTATATGTGGATTTTTCCCAATAAATAAAGTACCTGCATTTTCATTTTGCAGATCTGTAAGTGTAGGGAAAAGTTTGTGTTTGCTTAGAGATCACAATATGTGCCTCTGACCCTTGGTTGAGTCATTTATCAGTTCCTGTATATATACATATATATTTTTTGTGTGTGAGAAAAGGGAGCAGGAGTTTATTTTTTTATTTTTTTATTTTTTATTTTTTTTCCATTTATTTTTATTAGTTGGAGGCTAATTACTTCACAACATTTCAGTGGGTTTTGTCATACATTGACATGAATAGCTATGGATTTACATGTATTCCCCATCCCGGTCCCCCCTCCCACCTCCCTCTCCACCCGATTCCTCTGGGTCTTCCCAGTGCACCAGGCCCGAGCACTTGTCTCATGCATCCCACCTGGGCTGGTGATCTGTTTCACTATAGATAATATACATGCTGTTCTTTCGAAACATCCCACACTCGCCTTCTCCCACAGAGTCCAAAAGTCTGTTCTGTACATCTGTGTCTCTTTTTCTGTTTTGCATATAGGGTTATCATTACCATCTTTCTAAAGTCCATATATATGTGTTAGTATGCTGTAATGTTCTTTATCTTTCTGGCTTATTTCACTCTGTATAATGGGCTCCAGTTTCATCCATCTCATTAGAACTGATTCAAATGAAGTCTTTTTAACGGCTGAGTAATATTCCATGGTGTGTATATGTATGTGTGTATATGAGCTTCCTCATCCATTCATCTGCTGATGGGCATCTAGGTTGCTTCCATGTCCTGGCTATTATAAACAGTGCTGCGATGAACATTGGCGTTCACATGTCTCTTTCAGATCTGGTTTCCTCAGTGTGTATGCCCAGAAGTGGGATTGCTGGGTCATATGGCAGTTCTATTTCCAGTTTTTTAAGAAATCTCCACACTGTTTTCCATAGTGACTGTACTAGTTTGCATTCCCACCAACAGTGTAAGAGGGTTCCCTTTTCTCCGCACCCTCTCCAGCATTTATTGCTTGTAGACTTTTGGATAGCAGCCATCCTGACTGGCGTGTAATGGTACCTCATTGTGGTTTTGATTTGCATTTCTCTGATAATGAGTGATGTTGAGCATCTTTTCATGTGTTTGTTAGCCATCTGTATGTCTTCCTTGGAGAAATGTCTGTTTAGTTCTTTGGCCCATTTTTTGATTGGGTCATTTATTTTTCTGGAGTTGAGCTGGAGGAGTTGCTTGTATATTTTTGAGATTAACCCTTTGTCTGTTGCTTCATTTTCTATTATTTTCTCCCAATCTGAGGGCTGTCTTTTCATCTTGCTTATAGTTTCCTTTGTTGTGCAAAAGCTTTTAAGTTTCATTACGTCCCATTTGTTTATTTTTGCTTTTATTTCCAATATTCTGGGAGGTGGGTCATAGAGGGTCCTGCTGTGATTTATGTCGGAGAGTGTTTTGCCTATGTTCTCCTCTAGGAGTTTGATAGTTTCTGGTCTTACATTTAGATCTTTAATCCATTTTGAGTTTATTTTTGTGTATGGTGTTAGAAAGTGTTCTAGTTTCATTCTTTTACAGGTGGTTGACCAGTTTTCCCAGCACCACTTGTTAAAGAGGTTGTCTTTTTTTCCATTGTATATCCTTGCCTCCTTTGTCAAAGATAAGGTGTCCATAGATTCGTGGATTTATCTCTGGGCTTTCTATTCTGTTCCATTGATCTATATTTCTGTCTTTGTGCCAGTACCATACTGTCTTGATGACTGTGGCTTTGTAGTATAGTCTGAAGTCAGGCAGGTTGATTCCTCCAGTTCCATTCTTCTTTCTCAAGATTACTTTGGCTATTCAAGGTTTTTTGTATTTCCATACAAATTGTGAAATTATTTGTTTTAGATCTGTGAAAATTACCGTTGGTAGCTTGATAGGGATTGCATTGAATCTATAGATTGCTTTGGGTAGAATAGCCATTTTGACAATATTGATTCTTCTAGTCCATGAACACGGTATGTTTTTCCATCTGTTTGTGTTCTCTTTGATTTCTTTCATCAGTGTTTTATAGTTTTCTATGTATAGGTCTTTTGTTTCTTTAGGTAGGTATACTCCTAAGTATTTTATTCTTTTTGTTGCAATGGTGAATGGTATTGTTTCCTTACTTTCTCTTTCTGTTTTTTCATTGTTAGTGTATAGGAATGCAAGGGATTTCTGTGTGTTAATTTTATATCCTGCCACTTTACTATATTCATTGATTAGCTCTAGTAATTTACTGGTAGAGTCTTTAGGGTTTTCTATGTAGAGGATTATGTCATCTGCAAACAGAGAGAGTTTCACTTCTTCTTTTCCTATCTGGATTCCTTTTACTTCTTTTTCTGCCCTGATTGCTGTGGCCAAAACTTCCAACACTATGTTGAATAGTAGTGGTGAGAGTGGGCACCCTTGTCTTGTTCCTGATTTCAGGGGAAATGCTTTCAATTTTTCACCATTGAGGGTGATGTTTGCTGTGGGTTTGTCATATATAGCTTTTATTATGTTGAGGTATGTTCCTTCTATTCCTGCTTTCTGGAGAGTTTTAATCATAAATGAGTGTTGAATTTTGTCAAAGGCTTTCTCTGCATCTATTGAGATAATCATATGGTTTTCATGTTTCAATTTGTTAATGTGTTAATCAATTACATTGATTGATTTGCGGATATTAAAGAATCCTTGCATTCCTGGGATAAAGCCCACTTGGTCATGGTGTATGATTTTTTTAATATGTTGTTGGATTTTGTTTGCTAGAATTTTGTTAAGGATTTTTGCATCTATGTTCATCAGTGATATTGGCCTGTAGTTTTCTTTTTTTGTGGCATCTTTGTCTGGTTTTGGAATTAGGGTGATGGTGGCCTCATAGAATGAGTTTGGAAGTTTACCTTCTTCTGCAATTTTCTGGAAGAGTTTGAGTAAGATAGGTGTTAGCTCTTCTCTAAATTTTTGGTAGAATTCAGCTGTGAAGCCATCTGGTCCTGGGCTTTTGTTTGCTGGAAGATTTCTGATTACAGTTTCGATTTCCTTGCTTGTGATGGCTCTGTTAAGATCTTCTATTTCTTCCTGGTTCAGTTTTGGAAAGTTATACTTTTCTAAGAATTTTTCCATTTCATCCAGGTTGTCCATTTTATTGGCATAGAGCTGCTGGTAGTAGTTCCTGTATTTTTGAGGCAGAGATAGTATACGAATTTTCAGCTGAGAGAGTTGTCGCCCCAACGCCCACGTTGTTCAAGGGTCAGCTGTACTACAGACTGAGTGGTTTAAACAGCAGGAGGTCATTGTCTTCTAGTTGGAATACAGAAGTCCAGAATCAGCGTCTTGTAGGCAGGGCTGGTTCCTTCTGAGAGTTGTGGGAAAGAACCTGATTTATGCTTCCTCCCTCACTTCTGGTGCTTTACTGGCAACCTTTGCCCTCCCATGACTTGTAGAAATGACTGCCAAATCTCTGCTTTTGCCTTCACCTGGTTTTCTCCCTGTGTTCATATCTGTGTCTAAATTTCCCCTCATTTATGAGGACACCAGCGTTTGGATTAAGGGCTCAGCCTACACCGGTATGATCCCATTGCAACTTAATTACACCTGTAATGACCCTACAAAGTTAATTAACATTTAAAAGCAATTTGTATCTCCATAAAATAATGAACTCATTTGTAGGGTGGGAGAGGTATGAAAATTATATACAGATAAAATCACATTCTGGCCTCCAGACTGTAAGACAATATATTTTTGTGGTCTAAGTCAGCCAGTATGTGGCAGACCTAGGAGACAAATACAGATTTGACTTGAAATGACATATTTCAAAATGTAAATCTAGGGTGATAAAATTCAACTCATAATGATATAGGACACTGATGTGAATTACATTGAGGCAATCGGACTTGATAAGTTATCCAAATAATGGTATAAAATATGGCAGAGATGGGTTTGAGAATGAAGCCAATGGATGGACCAAGATATGTAGTTCAGGTGGGGGAATCAGAAATAGACAAACCAGTGTGAAATTCATTTAAAAGAAACCACCACAGAATTAGAAGGAAGACAAAGGAGAGTGTTGGTCCAGAAACCATCTGAAGAGAGTATTTCCAGGACAAGGGAGTGATCAATTGTAAGAAATATCAAATGAATAAGATGGGGATTGAGAATTACCTGTTGTATTTACCAGGAATGGGGGCTTTGATGAGCTAGATAAAAGCATTTGAGGTGAAAGTCTGGTTAAAAAGAGTTTGGGAGAGAAAAGGAGATGAGATGCTGAAAGAAGTAAATATAGAAAAGTTCTTTGGATGAGTTTTTTCTTAAAGAGATGAGCACAGTTGTAGGAATCAGTTGGTTATCAGTTCTATGTAAATAATACCTCTATGGCCCTACAAGGCTTCCCTGGTGGCTCAGTGGTAAATAATCCACCTGCCAATACAGGAGATGTGAGTTTGATCCCTGCGTCGAGAAGGTCCCCTGGAGAAGGAAACGGTACTCCAGTATTCTTGCCTGGGAAATCCCATGGACAGAGGAGCCTGGCAGGCTTACACTCCACAGGGTCAAAAAGAGGTGGACACAACTGAGCAACTAAACAACACAACAACATGACTACTAATTATGTCTCCAAATCAGTTGATTTCATTTTTATTTTTTATTCTAGGTCATTAAATATTTTGTGTTCCTTTGTATTCACCCAAATTCCTATTTGTCTGAAAGATACATTTCAAGTTAGTAATGTATTATCTATTATGATAATTTGGTATAATAAGTTGTAATATGTGAAGAATAATTACTTTACATAACTTTAAGAAGTAGCTTCAGATTATAGGTCTGAATCTTGTTATATCCTTAACAATTTCAAATTTACTCAGCTATTCTATATTAAGGACTTCATATGAGTTAGCCGGATTAAAATGTTGAAAGTTTTCTCCCTACACATAAAATTTTAAAAGTACATGGAAAAAATGCAATTTTAAGTAGTCAAGTAGCCATATTATCAAATATTTTTAAATTATTTTATAGGACTTATATTTGCATTTTAATTTGGGGATGTATGAGAGCCTCATAAAATTAGCAACAGTTTGGAGGGGGCAGAAGATTAGTTTCCATGTCTTATATTCATCAGCCCAAGCAAAAGCTGGCTTCTGTCTGCAGATTCTTAATATCTTCTATTTCAACTTATTTCTAACATCATTAGAATTAGACCAAGAGATCATTCTGCTTCTCTAACTCACACCTGTCTCCTGAACATTAATGCAACTGAAAAAGTTATGCTCCGATATTTTCTTCTCTAATTGAAAAAAGATACACTTGGGGCATCTTGATGCCAAGTTAATAAATCCTGAGGAAAGGATTTAATATCGGAAACATGAATATAAACTTGGAATGGACTGAATTGGCTCCACTCTAATGAACTGTGACATTTAATTCATAATGGCAGAAATTGCAGCTTAAATCCACGTTAATCAGAATGGAAGTAAATCACAAATCACTAATCATGGCTTTTTCCTCATTCCCAAAAAGAGTTTTGAAAAAGAATGCAAAGAAACTCACAGTAGGGCACACTGGTTTGACACATCTTCCATGCTTTTATTTAGCAGGGAAGGGAAGAAAAGAAGAAAAATTATTCCCAAGTGAACCTTAAGCCCTTGTTCTTACGTAAGTGGCACTTGACTTTTTGTCTGTGTGTGCATGTATGGGAGTGTGAGTAATCATTGCTTTTTAAAAGACTCTATCAAAGAAAGTGCTCTCTAGCATGAAGTAAGTACTTTCTGAGGAAACTGCACAACCTCCTGAAAACTGTTGTTTCCCACTTTCCTCCTGGTTCCTACTTATTGATCCAGCATTGTGAGATTGCTAAGTCTTCCGACAGAGAAGAGGATGGAGTCTCAAATACACAGACATTTGCTTGAGACCAAGGTAGTAGGCGCTGAATAGGAGTCTTCTTTCTGCAGCAATTAGTCATCACATGATGGTTAGAAAAGACAAGCTCTAAAACTGAGTTCACTGCTCCCCGCAATCAAGAAAGGCAGGATGCTCCAGCCTTGTGCCCAATTCAAGACTCTCCTCAAGTTACTGCATTTCTCCCGTGGCCTTGTAAGGCTGTTAGTGATTTCACATTTTTCTGAATCACCTAAGGCAGAGTTACCAGTGAGCTAGGAAGGGATAGCTCCAAAACAGTTCCAAAGTTGGATTATATAAAATACTCCCAAATGAGGCCAAATATGCTCTAAATGTAGAGAGGCCAGGTCAGTGATTGTCTAGTCTGGGATAGTGAGGGTAGGGGTGGGCTGCACACCAGTTCAAGGAAGGTGTTTGTGCTCATTGAAAAGTTCTAAATATGAGTGTGATAAAGTTTCATAATTCTGTACATTTACTAAAAAGCACTGCATTGTTCCCTGGCAGCGGTGGCAGTTTATGGTATCTATAGTGCAGCTCAGTATGTAAAAAAAAAAAAAAATATATATATATATATGTGTGTGTGTGTGTGTGTTTGCATGGTTATAGATTTCTTCAGTTTGCTAAAATTGTGTATATTTGAATGTTTATCATTTCAAGTTGTTTAAAAATATTCCTTGTGTATTTGATAAGGTATTTTCATTTTTTATCAAAATACAATTGATTTTACAATATTAGCGTTAGTTTCTGGTATATAGCAAAGTGATTCAGTTTTTTTAATATGTGTATTATTTTTCATATACTTTTTCATTATGGTTTGTTATAGCACATTGAAGATATCCCCTGTGCTCTACAGTAGGACCTTATTGTTTATCTATTTAATATATAGTAGAATGTGTATGTTAATTCCAGACACCTAATTTATCCCTTCCCTATCCCGTGATCCCTTTGGTAAACATAAGTTTGTTTTCTATGATATAACTTTTTTTTTTACTGGTGGGTACAAGTAGCACTAATATAAAACCTAGAAGGAAAATATTTTCCCAAATAGTATTAATCTCCTTCATTCAGAAAGTATATATATATATATGTGTGTGTGTGTGTGTGTGTGTGTGTGTATATAAAGTTTTCTGTGCTTGAGTGAAAATAAAGCTCAGTAGAAGACATGTTTTAGGATATTTGTTTGGCTTCATACAAGATTGAAATAAATACTGAAATATATATATATATATATATATATATATGATTATAGTTATCCAGTGGCCAAAACTCAATGAAAACTACAAAAATAACATGCTCATGCTTTAAGCATAATATAGCCAGCTATGTGTTAAAGCATAGGCATCTTATGCTGTCCTGAATATTCTTCTTATAAGCATTTCCTATCTAATACCATTTTATACCAAATATAGGCAAATTTCTAATTTCATTTCTACCTTCCCATAGTCACAAGCATGTGATTTTGCTACGGTACTTATCAGTGCATTCTAGTTGCTTATTTACCTGTTTCTTCACATGTTTATATGGTTCTTAGGCAGGGCTTGTGCCTTATATTTATGTTTGTTTCTCTAGTTTCTTACATAGTATAGGACACAAAGTAAGTAAGGAATAAATGCTCATTCTAGGTATGTTTTTACTAATAGTGGGTTTCTTTTCTCAGTAGTATCAAAAGTAATTGCATTGCTATCTGAATTGTTATCCCTCTTCTAGTTTTCTGTGCTTGAGTGAAAGTAAACCTCAGTGGAAGACATCTCTTGGGGTACTCGTTTGGCTTCATACCAGATTGAAATAAATATTGAAATAAAGGTTAAACTAGTACTTTGCTAATATTAAACCACAAACCACACATAACTCTTATAACATATGTGGCTGGTGGGTACCATATTGGAGAACAGAGATACAAACTCTTTCCATCATCACAGAAATTTCTGTTGGACAGTTTGTCTAGATCATCATCTATATTGTGAAGCTGATATGTACTTAAATTAACTGACTTGAAACCATATGGGACTATCAGCACAAGACATTCTGGAATATACTCCATTGACTCAGGACAACAGAAAATTGTTCAACAGATGGCAGTTCTATCATCTTTCATACTCTTGGCTCTCCCTCTTTGCATTATCCAAAAAGGTACAAAAAATATCGGATACCTCTAAAATTATTAAGCACATTCCAACATTTTTAAGAGAGTTGATTCTTATCCTGAAGAAGTAAAGAAATATAGTCAGATTAACTATTCTTTATGTTTAGCTACTTTTGAAAAAATATTTTAAAATGTTGCCCATACATGTCTTGTGTAGATAGAATAAGCATGGTGAAAGTACATTTAAGAACTTATCCATTCTTCTCCTGGATACATGTTTTGAAAACATGAAAAACTGACAAAAGAAACACCTCAAGAGTCATTGAGGTTTTAAAACCTTTGAGACCACTGTAATTTAAAAGACTTTTAAAAAATTTAGGAGACCTGGGTTCTATCCCTGGGTTGGGAAGATCCCCTGGAGAAGGAAAAGGCTACCCACTCCAGTATTCTGGCCTGGAGAATTCCATGGAATGTAAAGCCCATGGGGTCGCAAAGAGACATGACTGAGTGACTTTCACTTTCACTTTAAAAAATTCAGTACTTAGAAGGGTGCTTGCATTTCATAGTTATACTTGCTGAAACTATTAAGAAGGGCAATCAGACCCTAGGCTTACAGTAACAGGCTGATTGTCTACAGAGGGAACAGAGAATATGCTTGCTTTCTCAGTTCTCATTTTCTCTGGCCAGAGTCATTACATATTTCTCTGTACCTGAATAGAGTCATCAAGTCATGACCATTCTCAGCTTCAGAGTACAAAGCATTAATGGAGTGCCGTATGTTTACTCCTTACACTCAAGGAGTACATTTGGTGCCCAAATCCTGAACTAACTACTTGAAAGATTAAGGTGTATATGGCATGTTTCAATTCTAAATTAGCTAGATTCTGACCTAAGTACTCTAAATCATTTATCTCTTGTCTTCTTAACCACACTGAACATTTTACCAGATCCATTTTCTAGGTGAGTCAAACTAAGGATAAGGGAGGATTGAGTTGGGAAGGACCAGAGGGACTGGAATTTAGGTCTATCCATTTCAAAAGCCAGGTCTCTGTCTTTCTACCCCTTGTAGAGAGTCAAGAAATGCGCGGACATTTCCATGCAGGGATAAGTATGTTATTGAAAACAATTTGCAACAGTTGCCATGTGATTGTAAGAAACTAGAGACATTCATTCACAGGGGGCTGATTGTGGACTGAGCTAGTACACCGTTTAGAACTGCCGCCTTCCTCCTGCTGGGGTTTCTCTGAGTCCTCCAGACACTTATAGCCAGGCAGGAGGGATGTGGTAAAGATGACCATGTCCTCGACACTCATCTCTAAATATTAATCTCATGTACTCTGATTGAGAGGGGCTTTGGGCCATCCTTCTATTTATTCATTCACTCTTTTACAAAAATATAGTCCATGTGTATCGTATGCTGGCCTTCCCTCGTGGTTCAGATGGTGAAGAATCTGCCTGCAGTGTGAGGGACCGGGGTTTGATCCCTGGGTTGGGAAGATTCCCCCAGAGAAGGGAATGGCAACCCATTCCAGTATTCTTGCCTGGAGAATTCCATGGACAGAGGAGCCTGGCGGGCTACAGTCCATGGGGTCGCAAAGAGGCAGACTCAACTAAGTGACTAACACTACTACTATCTACCGTGTGCCAACACTGTTAGTGACTAGGGCCACGACAGGCAGAAATTTAAAATAAAAATCATCCTCCCCCTCACACTGGCTCAGGCCCCAGCCAAGGCAAGGCCAGATGTCCAACCAAAGAAATCAGGAAGAAGTCTAAGTGGTGACCTGCAAGGGATGTGTTCTCTTGACAGGAAGATCTGCTTAGAATATTTGTTGTAACAAAAGGCCTGCTTGAAGTTTCTTATTAGTTTGGCCTCTCTTACATGTCAGAGGAGACCAGAAAACCAACATCCTCACTAAACTATGTTAATCGAACCATACCCGTTAGGTTTGATTCTCAGAAACGTCAGAAAATTAAACACCACAGTCCCCATAGCAGCTCTCCAATAAGACACGTTGCTTGGAAGAGAAGTCAAAGTACAATTAAGAACCGTCCCTTCTCATTAACGTCTCTTATTCTGCTCACCCCACTCCTTTCAGACTTTCCACATTCCTGTAAGCTTCTTTGAGAGACTTCTGGCAGTGTCCCCAACTGAGTTGGGAGAAACAATATAGGAAAACAAAAGGGATAATATCATCATGCCTTTGCAGGCCCATACATTTATGTAAATAAATTTTTCCCCTGAGTTGAAAAACACATTTGGCTTGTGTCCTGTAAGGTTCCCCACCTCCTCCAAGGCCCCCCCCCCCCCCCGCCCTTCAAGTCCATTTTAAATTTATCTGATAAGGAGCTTGGTGTATTGGACTCAACTAGAATTCAGTGAGAGAGAGAAAAGGACTCAAAAGATCAGTCATTCCTTATCCTGAACCTAGGACAGTGCCTACATCATGGATAATTCAGGCAAAAGTTGGCATCTGAGGAAAGGATTTGAGATAGTTGTTTATTCAGATAGACTAACTTACCGCCTGACAACATGTTTGCTCTTTTACAATCTCATATCCAATGACTCAGTGAAAGCTGATGTTCAGGCATAAAGAATGCAGAGTTCTGCAATCCCCACATGAAAGGGTAACAGTTCTTCACGATTCTGCAAAGTTAAGTCATGCACAAAGAAGTATGCCTCTGTTTTAATGACTGAATATAAATATTGCAGCAACAAACGGTGATTAAGCATTACAATGCACTTAGGGGTGTGGTGTGAATCACAGCCTGGTAGAGCTGACTGAAAAAGTTTGGTCAAGTTTTACATTGATGCTTATGAGAAAATTTTGATCATTATTTGAGAGTGTAGATTAAATGGGGAAGTTGGGTGAAAGGATGGAAGGGAACCCAGGCAATAATGGTATAAAAAATAGCCAATTCTCCTTAAAACACTGAAAATAAATATTCATTTTTACACAAATGTTTGGGCTTTTACGAGAGCCTGGGTTTCTTAGGTCCTGTGGTATGAGTGAGCTATAAGTCAAGTACATTCTTAATCCCTATCACTGACTTTTTACTCAAAACTGACAATTTGTTTGCTCCCAACCCTAAAATTGTATATAACTTTTTATACTTGGTTATGTATCTCCTATTTCCGAAAGTTTTCTCAAAGAATGGAAAATATGTGAGATTTTAAAGTGACGTAGGAAATTTCAGAAGATGTCGATGATATGAGTGTGAATGACGTGTCCTTCAAAAGCAAGTGTATTTCATAGCATCAGGTTTGAAAATAAGCAGATTACATTTGACAGGGATGTGGAAATAAATATATGCGTATTTACAAAACACATTCATCTGTAAAAGGAAACAATTCAGTACTTTAGTGTAGTGTATGAGTCTAGAAAGGGGAGTTTCAGAAAAGATGAGGAATTAGAATATGCTTGAAGAAGTGTCAAAGGCTAGATCCTGGATTTCACATACTTCTGTTATATGTGAAGAGACTTTAGAATTCTTGAGCTAGTACCTTATTCAAGTACATCAGTTTTTACGTGTCAAGATAATTCTGAACACATAATTTACAAGTGGTACAGGAGGATGTTACACTGCTTTTCAGCTCCACGGTACACAACTGATTTAAGAAAGTTGGCTAAGAACTCCCTGTGTTTTCCTTCCTTTCGTTGTAACCAACCCTGCTCTCATAGCAAAGACAGTGTCTATATGAGGATATGGTTAAAATATGGGTAAGAAAGAAGAAAAAGATATTAGGGAAACAGCTATCCTGAAAACTTTCTGGAAAACAGAGGCACAGTAGACTGCAGTGATGAAAAAATACAAAGAAATAGACACCATAGAAATGAAACCATATCTCAGTACAGACACAGGAAAAGCTATAGTTGAAGCAAGAAGCATTCTCCTGAGATGAAACCATAGAGAGGCTGTGAATCTGAAGTTCTTGGCTATAAAAAACAAGCATCAAGAAAGAGGAGCATGTTGGAAATCAATGTTATTAGTTGGTACACTCTAAATGAATGACAGAATGGCTCAACCTCATCAACCCTTTGTCTCCATCTCTCAGCGTGCAACCAAAGTGTTTACCTTCAGATTAAAACTGAATGATTATAATCTAAAATCAAATTATCTTTCTGAAAATTTTACTTGGTTTGCTGGCACTCCACAATAAGGTCTTCCTTGAATTTTACAGTGGAGGGTTTTATGTGTTTGGGGGCAGAGAGAAAAGGATCAACAAGTCTTCATAAAATAAGGAGTTCTTTGGGGCACAGTGATAAAGAATCTGCTTGCCAAGCAGGAGATGTGGATTCAAGCCCTGGATCAGGAAGATTCCCAGAAGGAAATGGCAACCCACTCCAGTGTTCTTGCCTGGAGAATCCCTTGGACAGAATAGCCTGGTGGCCTATAGTCCATGGGGTTGCAAAAGGGCTGGACACAATTTAGCAACTAAACAACACAAAATGAATTAGATTATATGGTGTTCATGACTTCTAATATAAAGAGAGCTAAAAATCAGCCAGTTGAGATACCTAGCTATAAAAAAAAGAACTTTACAGAGCAAAGGCAAGTCATACAAAGAACCTACTATAAGCAACCTAAGCCATCACTATCAATTTGATTATGTACATCATGCTTGTTTGGAGACCCCATCCTCAGATGGAAGTAGTATGTATGCAGTCAGGTATTAAAAGCATACGTGAATTTTACCAGTAAGTGGCTCACATACTCAGAACCCCTACTTCTGCTCCATTCCCTCCTCTCAATCTGCACCTTATGTTCCAAAGGAGGTCTTTTAGGATCAGGCGACTGTGGAAGAAGTAATATGGGCCTGGTTTACGGATGGTTCTGTGTGTAATTCTGGCACTGTCTGAAAATAAATGGTCACATGTTACACTCACCTTAGAGTGACCGTATAGTCAAAGCTGTGGATTTTCTAGTAGTCATGTACAGATGAGGGAGTTGGGCCATAAAGTAGGCTGAATGCTGAAGAACTGATATTTTTGAATTGTGGTGCTGGAGAAGACTCTTGAAAGTCCCTTGGACTGCAAGGAGATCAAACCAGTCAATCCTATAGGAAATCAAACCTGAATATTCATTGGAAAGACTGATGCTGATGCTGAAGCTCCAATAATTTGGCCACCTGATACAAAGAGCCAACTCATTGGAAAGGAACCTGATGCTGGGAGAGATTGAAGGCAAAAGGAGAAGAGGGTGCCAGAGGATGAGATGTTTAGATAGCATCACCAACTCAGTGGACATGAATTTGTGCAAACTCTGGGAAATAGTGAAAGACAGGCAAGTGGGGTGTGCTGCAGTCCATGGGATGGCAAAGAGTTGGACATGGCTTAGCAACGAAACAGCAACAACAGATTGTCCATGAAGGAGAGTGTGAAGGGAAAATTATCCTAACCAGTGGAATTTCTAAAAGTACACTTTGAAATTCATTTTGTTAATTTTATCTCCCTTTTGAGAGTAGAAGAAAAGTTGAAACATTGCTATGTATTTTCCACAATGCTCTAAGCATTTTCATTTTGCATTTAAAATTATTTTTGTTCATTTACCAAAGAAAAATATTTTAATAAAGATTCAATGCAGGGATATACTCCTGTTTCAATCCTAACAAATTTTATAATAGTAACCGTCAGTCTGAGCCAAATTTCACTCTGAAACCTCCTGAAAGTAAAGAAATATAATACCATCTCTTGATAACCTGCATCTCCCTCTGTTTTATGGATTTTTTTTCTGGATGTCCATAGCTCTCTCCCTTTTAGGGTCACAGTGAGGCTAACTGCAAAACTGTGCTTTAGAATTCCATGAACACCTTGGGCGAGGGCAAAGGAGATGGTCATTACTTAACTTCAAGGTATTACTGATATTAAAACTCATATATCTTGTGCCATGCTAGAGGATAGTACCTAAAAATACAGTTGATAGCATTATCTTGGCAGCAATTAAATTCTGAAAAGCACAAAGTGAGCATTTTCATTTTAAACCCAATTGTATTTGCCATTGTCAGTATCCCTCAGTTCCACACTTGAATGACCTGCTCCATTATTATACACCATAGGGATGTTCTAGTCCCTGAGTAGACTCTGTTGGTGTACTGTAGAGAACAAATTAAGCATTAATGTGTGCCTATGGATCAGCTTTATAGGAATATTGAATTGCACAAACGGAAGAACATTTTGAAATGAGCAGTACAAGAAATTATCAGTGACTGAAGATAACCAATAACAAAGAAACTGATGTTTTTCCTATTTGGCAGGTGTTTTTCTTCATGCATTTTGTAAGATGTTACATGACATATGATCACGTGCATTTCAGACCTTTTTAATTTGGAGAAAAACATGATGGCTGCTCAATATAAAGGAATCTTAAATATCTTTCAAATTCACTGGCCTGCAGTTATGTACTATGTAGAACAGAATTCTGGTTCATCATGCGCCTCTTTATTGATAGGCTTATTTAGGCACTGCTGGCATTGTTTTTTCTATGTGTACAATCTCATGCTAAGGATAGTTATAAATACTTCAATAAGATGCATCTTGGATCATTTCCTTTCATTTCAAATAACTGCTCATCAAAGGTTGAACTCTCACTAGAGTTGCTCAGTTCTTGATCTCCCAATTTCTTTGTTAAAATATTCTATTTTCTGTGTTAACAAAGGAAAGTACAGAAACAGAATTTTTTAGGTGAGGATTAGAATAAAGCATAGCTCACAATGGCTTCCCCAGTGGCTCAGCTGGTAGAGAATCCACCTGCAATGAAAGAGACCTAGGTTTGATCCCTGGGTTGGGAAGATCCCCTGGAGAAGGGAATGGCTACCCACTCCAGTATTGTTGCCTGGAGGATTCCATGGATGGAGGAGCCTGGCAGGCTACAGTCGATGGGATCACAAAGAGTTGGATTACCACAGAGCAACTGACAGCTCACTATACTTTTTTAATATTATCTTCCAGATCAATCACAAGTAGAGACATAAGTAGAAACAATATTACTTGTGAGTGATAATATATTTCCCTTCTACCAACTCAATAAAAAAAAGTTTATTAGCATTAATCAAAATGTAGAGTGTTAGCTTGTACTTTCGCAGCATAAATAGTAAATATTGATCATGCAGAATATTAAAAGATGATTTAGCTTATAGAATGTTATCAGGGTAGAGTGGAATGCGCAGTGTTATCTCTTTCCTAAAGCCCATCATCCATAATGACCAGACTCAACCCAGCTTCCTGGACTGATACAAATCATCTGTGCAGAAACTGGTGAAAATAGGAGGAGCTGTATTCATGCCAATAAAGAAAAAAAAATTAATAAGAAAAATCCCTTTGCCCTGACACGTGCGAATAGCTGCAGCCTTAGCTCCCTAGACTATCTCTAGAAATGTGAGTGCCAGGATATTATTCTCTAATCTTCCTAAGGTCTTTATTTTGTTCTGGTTCTGTCAGACTTCCTAGTCATTTGAATAAAACCCTTATCTACTTCCTTCTGATGATTTTCCACAATAAATTCATTTTCTCATGTGACATTCATGTATTGTTATACTTCTTTAAAATATAGATTTCTTGTTTTTCAAAAGGATTACGCTCCTTTATGATACTATTTTGAATATATCTATTGTATGTTCCACATTTTTTAGAGCAGAAATATTCAGAGAAAACAGTTGATGTTTTTATCTCTAATTATATCAAGTATACATAAAGCAAAGCATTTACCTGTGTTGATTTGCAATATATTACTCTTAGTGAGATAGATTTATTTTTCAAATATATCTTATATTTACAAATTAAGACTGTCACAAACATCTGTACAAATAAAAGCCTAGAATATCAATAGTGCATATTTCTGATCACCAATCTAGTGACTATGAGCTTCTCATTAAAATTATTCTCACTAGTATGTTTCCTTTATATCTTTGAGAATGGTGCATTTTTCTATAAGCTTTCTATCTGACTTATCTACTTCCAATTTTTATTAATCACAGATTTTTAACCTTTCTAACTCATATTTTACTGTATTTGACCCAATTAGTGGCAATATATATGCTTTTATATTTTTAAGTTTGAGACAAAATTAGGACAATAGCATATGACTGTATTTTATTCCCACTTAGAAGTCTGTGTTTTCTTTTTCTGCATATTGATATTGTATAAGGTTTGAAGAATAAAAGCTGTGTCTTCATAGTTGTAAATACATTAGATTTTTTCCCTTATGTTTTCATCCTTTAACTTAAAAAAAAAACTAACAAACATAAAAGTCCCCAGTGTCTCATAACATAACCGTTTTGCTCATCAGCACATCCTATTGAAAATGAGACTCTATTAAAACAATTTCTTGCTTATCCACAATCCAAAGATCAATAGCATTTACTCTGTGCATTCCAGATAATCATCTTAACTATACAGTTTTGTTCAACTAGTGTCAATCAATCTACATATTGCAGTGAATTTGAAAATTTTCTCAAAGGGTCAGTTTCTTAACCATATTATGCTAAAATTTTAGAGTTTTTTTCCTTCCACAGTTTAGGAGAATTGCTAAGCCCTTACCAATTTCTCCAGGAAATTGAATGCTGCCTCTTAACTTGTCCTGTACACTTTGACACTACCTGTGCTGTGCTTAATTGCTCAGTCTGTCCAATTCTTCACCACCCCATGGACTGTAGCCTACCAGGCTCCTCTGTCCATGGGGATTCTCTAGGCAAGAATACTGGAGTGGGTTGCCATACCCTCCTCCAGGGGATCTTCCCAACCCAGGGCTGATAGTACTTACCTGCTGCAATACTATGTTGTTTTATGGGGTAATGTTTTAGATTATCCTATGTTAGTCTCATCAAGATGTTTGGCTTCCAGTACCATACACCTTCTTATCACTTAGAACGTAACTTTGATACAGTCTACCCTCCATGGTACTGTAGCACCGTTTGTTTAGCCATACAATAGGAGAACACACTACACTGAAATAATCTGTTTCTGTAAGCATCTCTACTTCATGAAAGTATTACTCAAAATTCTGCAAGCCAGGCTTCAGCAATGCATGAACTGTGAATTCCAGATGTTCAAAGTGGTTTTAGAAAAGGCAGAGGAGCCAGAGATCAAATTGCCAACATCCGCTGGATCATCGAAAAAGCAAGAGACTTCAGGAAAAACATGTATTTCTGCTTTATTGACTATGCCAAAGCCTTTGACTGTGTGGATCACAATAAACTGTGGAAAAATTCTGAAAGAGATGGGAATACCAGACCACCTGACCTGCCTCTTGAGAAAACTGTATGCAGGTCAGGAAGCAAGAGTTAGAACTGGACATGGAACAACAGACTGGTTCCAAATAGGAAAAGGAATACGTCAAGGCTGTATATTGTCACCCTGCTTACTTAACCTATATGCAGAGTACATCATTAGAAACACTGGGCTGGAGGAGGTGCAAGCTGGAATCAAAATTGCTGGGAAAAATATCAATAACCTCAGGTATGTAGATGACACCACCCTTATGGCAGAAAGTGAAGAGGAACTAAAGAGCCTCTTGATGAAAGTGAAAGAGAAGAGTGAAAAAGTTGGCTTAAAGCTCAACTTCAGAAAACTAAGATCATGGCATCTGGTCCTATCACTTCATGGCAAATAGATGGGGAGACAGTGGAAACAGTGGCTGACTTTACTTTCTTGGGCTCCAAAATCACTACAGATGGTGATTGCAGCCATGAAATTAAAAGACGTTTACTCCTTGGAAGGAAAGTTATGACCAACCTAGGCAGCATATTAAAAAGCAGAGATATTACTTTGTCAATAAAGGTCTGCCTAGTCAAGGCTGTGGTTTTTCTAGTAGTCATGTATGGATGTGCAAGTGGGACTATAAAGAAAGCTGAGCACCGAAGAATTGATGCTTTCAAACTGTGGTGTTGGAGAAGACTCTTGAGAGTCCCTTGGACTGCAAGGAGATCCAACCAGTCCATGCTAAAGGAGATCAGTCCTGGGTGTTCATTGGAAGGACTGACGTTGAAACTGAAAATCTGATACTTTGGCCACCTGATGTGAAGAGCTGACTCATTTGAAAAGACCCTGATGCTGGGAAAGATTGAAGGCAGGAGGAGAAGGGGATGACAGAGGATGAGATGGCTGGATGGCATCACCAACTCAATGGACATGAGTTTGGGTAAACTCCAGGAGTTCCTGATGGACAGAGAGGCCTGGCGTGCTGCAGTTCATGGGGTCACAAAGAGTTGGACATGACTGAGCGACTGAACTGAATAGGGATTGGATTTATTAAACTCTGTACTGCTCTCACTTAACAGCTAAACAGTTGTTCAAATATACACTTGCTGAATTAAATTATGTATGTTATAGAAAAGCATGGCAACCCATTCCAGTTTTCTTGCCTGGAGAATTCCATGGACAGAGGAGCCTGGCAGGCTGCAAAGAGACACAACTGAGTAGCTAACACTTTCACTTTTCACTTTCATGCTAACCTTGCCTTTAGATGGAGTGAAACTTAATTAAATCATCACTTAGAAGAGTATGGAGGAGTTTAAAATGTGTGGCCATTCAGGGTGATATGTCCCTCAAGTTCTAAAGGTTATTTGAAAGAAGAAGCAACTGGAACTCGTAATTCTTTCTGCAGAAACATTTTACAGCTACTTGCATCTGCCTTTAAATTCGTTCCTGATTAAATGACACAGTGTTTATGCATTGTTATCTCTGAGAAAGGGGAACTAAACAAGGTGAGCCCTGAGCCCAGTGACTGCTGTAATTACTGGCCAGGGAGGCTACCTGCTTAATGTCTTCAGATGGTGGAGAGGAAGAGCTCTCATCTCTCTTTTTCTTCTTTAAGGACTCTAATCTCTTTACAAACCATTCATTGAATGGCGAACCATTCAGTATCACAGCCCTGACCAGTAATGCTTAAGAAGTTGAGGGTTAAACTGTTTTATGAAGACCTACAAGACCTTGTATAACTAATACCGAAAAGAGATGTCCTTTTCATTATAGGGGACTGGAATGCAAAAGGAGAAAGTCAAGAAATACCTGGAGTAACAGGCAAATTTGGCCTTGGAGTACAGAATGAAGCAGGCAAAGTCTAATAGAGTTTTGCCAAGAGAACACACGGGTCATAGCAAACACCCTCTTCCAACAACACAAGAGAAGACTCTACACATGGACATCACCAGATGGTCAATACCAAAATCAGATTGACACCACCCTTATGGCAGAAAGTGAAGAAGAACTAAAGAGCCTCTTGATGAAAGTGAAAGAGGAGAGTGAATAGTTGGCTTAAAACTTAACATTCAGAAAACTAAGATCACAGCTCTGGTCCCATCACTTCATGGCAAATAGATGAAGAAACACTGGAAACAGTGAGAGACTTTATTTTTTTGTGCTCCAAAGTCAATGCAGATGGTAACTGCAGCCATGAAATTAAAAGATGCTTGTTCCTTGGAAGAAAACTGTGACCAACCTAGACAGCATATTAAAAAGCAGAAACATTCCTTTGCCAACAAAGGTCCATCTAGTCAAGGCTATGGTTTTTCCAGTGGTCATGTATGGATGTGAGAGTTGGACTATAAAGAAAGCTGAGTGCCTAAGAATTGATGCTTTTGAACTGTGGTGTTGGAGAAGACTCTGGAGAGTCCCTTGGATGGCAGGGAGATCCAACCAGTCCACCCTATAGGAAATCAGTTCTGACTATTCACTGGAAGGACTGATGCTGAAGCTGAAACTCCAATTCTTGGCCACCTGATGCGAAGAGCTGACTCATTTGAAAAGACCCTGATGCTGGGAAAGATTGAAGGCAGGAAGAGAAGGGGATGACGGAGGATGAGATGATTGGATGGCATCACCAACTCAGTGGACATGAGTTTGAGTAAGCTCTGGGAGTTGGTGATGGACAGGGAAGCCTGACTTGTTGCAGTCCGTGGGGCTGCAAAGAGTCAATCAGGACTGAGTGACTGAACTGAACTTAACTGAATCTCATTACACAGGCTCCACCCTCTGGATTTCGTCTAAACCTAATGACCTCACAAAGGTCACACCTCTGAGTACCATCACTTTGGAGGGTTAAGGGTTCAACATATGAACTTTGGAAAGATTCATATCATAATACAGTTGATAAAGAGAAAATTTCAAAGGCAGCCAGAGAGAAAATAAGCATAACACACAGACAGACAAACAGAAAAGTGACAGGAGGTTTTTCGTCAAAACCAATGCACTTCAGAATGCAATGAAGTTACATCTTTTAATGAACTGAAAAAAAAAAAGAAAACAAAAAATACTAGTTTAATATTCCATACTGAACAAAAATATCTTTCAACAACAAAGGCAAAAGAGATGTTTTCAGATATAAAAAGCTAAAAGAAGTAAGCACCAATTTGCCTGTATCAAAAGAAATGCTAAAGGAATTCCTATGTATGGAAGGAAAGTGATACCAGATAGAAATGTGTATGTACACAAAGGGAGAATTGCATAGGAAATGGTAAGTGTATGAGTAAATATTGAAAAAGTTATCTTAAGAGTCTCTTTAAAAATTATTTTTAAATATACTATACTATAATAGTATACTATTAAATATAGTATACTATTAAATATACTATATTATTTTTAAATATAATATACTGTGATCTATAAGAGAGGTGGAACTAAATTTTATGATACTATCACAAAGCCCAGGGGGGCAACAAGGACATGTGCTTTTGCATGATTCTTGTATTATGTGTGAAGTGGTGTGATGTGACTTGATAAATTTAAAATGTATACCGTAATCCTCAAAGTAGCCACTCAAAATAGGCAACAACATGTTTTAGCTAATAAATCAAGAAAGGAAATAAAATGAAATCATGACAAATTCTCAGTTCCAAAGTAAGAAAGGTTAAAAAAAAAGAACAGATAGAACAGATGGGACAAATAGAAAACAAAGAGCAAGATGAAAGATTTAAATGCAGCCTTATTGCTTGTAAATAAGCTTGTAATAGTGCTTGTAAATAAAATAAAATAAATTTATTTTAACCATATAAATTTGGTTAAAAAAGAGATTTTCAGATGGATAAAAATTGAGATTCAATTATTTGCTGCTATAAGAAACCCACTTTCATCATGAAGACACAAGTTTAAAGTGAACGGATATAGAAGGATATACCATAAATTTGGAGTCAGTGTTTTGATATGAAACAAAGTAAATTTCAGAGAGTATCATGCCCTGAATACCTATACTTCAAATAACAAGGCCTCAGACCACAGAAAGTAAAAACTACTTTAAGTGAAGGAAGAACTAGACAAATCTAAAATTGTGGTTGAAATGTTCAACCTCTCTCCTTAAGGAACTGATAGAACAAGTAAACAGAAAATCAGTAAGTAAATAGAACACTCGAACAACACTATCAACCAACTTGACCTAAATGACATTTTGAATACTCTTTCTAAAATGACACAATATGTTTTTTCCAACTATACCCAGATATTTTTAATAGACATATTGTGACATATAACATGACTTAGTATGTTCAAATTAATTTAAATCTTACCAAGTAGTTTCTTTACAATGAACTTAAATTGAAAATCATTAGCAAAAATATACCTGAGAAATGATGCTAAGTATTTTCTAAATAATTTCTAGGTGAAAGAAGAAATATAAATGGAAATGAGGAGGTATTTCAAACTGAATCAAAGTGCAGCTTATCGAGATGTGTAGGTTGCAGTTAGCAGTAAATCTGTAGCACTAAAATGCTCATATTAGAAAAGAAGAAACTTGAATTAAAGATCAGCTTCCAATTTAAGAAACTAAAAAGAGAGAAAATTTTTTAAAAATAGAGAAAAGGAAGTAATATTCACAGGAACATAAATAAAATGGAAAAGAGAAAATGAGTGAAAATAAAAGCTGATTCTCTTTCTTTGAGGAGCTCAATGTAGTTGACTGCTCTTAGGTCTGACTGATCAAGAAAAAGGAAACGGCGCTAAGTGCCAAGGGCCAGCACTACAGATTTTACAGATACAGAGAAGTAAACGTTATGTCCAACTTTGAGCTGCTAAGTTCAAACAACTTCTATGACATGGTCAGGTTGCTTGAAAGACCTGAAGTACCAGTGCTCACTTAGGAAGAGACAACCTAGGTGGTCCATGTCTATTAAATAGTATGAATTCATAGTTAAATACCTTCCACAAAGAAAACTCCAGATACTCATGGCTATAATGATGAATTCTACCAGACTGTTCAAAGAAGAAATGGTAGCAAGTCCACATAAACACAAAACATTGAGGAGAAATTACTTCCTAAGGCTCTTTCTATGAGACCAGTCTTACTAGTTTATCTAAAACAGATAAAAATGCTATAAGACAACTAAAAATAAAGAAATGATTCTCATAAAGAATAGCCATATTTTGTGTCTTGCATATATATCTTACCTAACAAATGAGCAAGAACAGGCCCCAAAGCATAAGAGAATTTAAGAGATATGAATCCATAACTGAAGAAAATTTCTAACTGATTAAGTTACATCTCTGAAAGCTGGGAATAGACTTCCAGACTGCTCTTTGCAAATAAGTTTATTTTAAAGACAACTGCTCTAACCAAACACTTATCTGATTCATTTTCTAAAAGAAGAATGAGAAACTCCAGGGGAATTATAATATTACTAGAGATCAGACTTCTAAAGAATCAAAGTTTTTCAAAGTTGTAAAGAAAAAAAAAAAGATTTTGTTTCACGGTTTAGATTTCTGGAATAGTGTGTTTAAGAAGAGAACACTAACTAAAAAGAATGTATCTGACTCTTTGAGACCTCATGGGCTGTAGCCCCAGGCTCCTCTGTCCATGGAATTCTCCAGGGAAGAATACTAGAGTGGGAAGCCATTCCCTTCTCCAGGGGATCTTTCTGATCCAGGGATCAAACCCAACTTTTCTGCATTGCAGGTGGATTCTTTACCATCTGAGCCAGCAGGGAAGCCAAAAAGAATATATTCTTATTACAAAGTCACAAACAAACCCCATGAAGCCTAAGTGATTTGTGGAAAAATTAATCTATAACACTGAGATTAAACTTAAAAAAAGATTAAGAATTAAACTAAAAAAAAATGATAGCAAAACTGAATAAAACAGAAGTTCTGGTAAGTAATAAGAAAAGGGTCCATATACCTAAAGGCAAATTGACTTACTAAAAATCTGAAAGAAAGTAGAAATGATTTTATTTACTTCAGGTGTAGAAGATGAATAAAATTGAGAAAGTGATAGGCTTGCCACTCAGGGAGGCAGAGGGTAAAGTTAAAGAATAACAAATACGTTCATACTTAATCACCTCCTCATCACTCCTAGAGAAAGAGGCCAACTTGACTTTCTGTGTAATGTTTTAACTATATCTCCTGCCCTGTTCTTTCCCACAAGACTTCTGGCTTCACTGACCCTCCATTCCTCGAGTGGAGGATGCCACCTCTCAGCCCAGCCCCTCCGCAAACCATGCTCCCTCAACCTACTCTGCCCTTCTCATTTCCGAGTCACTTCTTGCACCTCCTTCTCCCAATCTAAAAGTGACTTGCTGCATGAGAACAGTGGACCCTTGATACATAATCTTGTTTAATTGTGACTTTCTTTTATAGCACTTATAATGCTGTGTAATGTCTGTAATTGGGGCTTCCCAGGTAACTAAGTTGGTAAAGAATCTGCCTGCAATGCAAGAAACCCCAGTTAGATTCCTGAGTTGGGAGGATCCCCTGGAGAAGGGACAGGCTACCCACTCCAGTATTCCTGGGCTTCCCTGGGGGCTCAGTTGGTAAAGAATCCATCGGCAATGAGGCAGATCTGGGTTTTATCCCTGCATTGGGAAGATCCCCTGGAGGAGGGCATGGCAACCCACTCCAGTAAGCTTGCCAGGAGAATCCCCATGGACACAGGAGCCTGGGGCCTACAGTCCATGGGGTCGTAAAGAGTCGGACACGACTGAGCGACTGAGTGACTTTCACTCACGAATGCCTGTAATGATAAATTATAAGTATTTGATTCATGTCTGCCTCCCTTTCTAAACTGTAACCTCCTTGAATGCAAGATTGGCTCTACTCTTGAGCTTAGCCTGTGGCACAACATGGGAATTAAAAAATATATATGTGTGTGTGTGTGTGTGTGTGTGTGTGTGTGTATTTGAGACATGAATCAGCAACAAAGAGAAGGAGGAATCAAACTCAAAATACAATTATCAAAGAAGAATAAATAAGCACAAAAATGAAACACTGAAGCTCAAGGTAGACTGGGGCTGTAAGAATACATGGTCCTTCTGGTCCTCCTGCTTGAACAGCTTCCTGACCTAATGAGGAAGTTCTCAGGGAGGCAATGTCATGGGGTGAAAAGATGCACGTAACTGGTACTCCTTGGCCTGACTCTATTTATCTGCTGCATGCTACTGTTATTTACTCTTTTCTTTTGCAATGTCCTTTTTCCTTTACCTTCACACAGCTAAGATATGGCTTGCAGACACTCAATATAAGATAACATCATGAGTAAATAAATCAGTGAACAGCAGTGGTAGAAGTTCTCATAATGGCCCTCAGTCTAAGAAAGTTCTCTGTTAGTGGTGCCATCAGGATATACAGTGCTCCAGAAATCTAAAGTATGGCCCTGGACTTCCACTGACATCATTTACTCTACTTAATGGCATTGGTGTGCCTTCCTGCTGGCAAAGATATTTAGTCATGCTGCTGCTGCTAAGTCGCTTCAGTCGTGTCCGACTCTGTGCGACCCCATAGACGGCAGCCCACCAGGCTCCCCCGTCCCTGGGATTCTCCAGGCAAGAACACTGGAGTGAGTTGCCATTTCCTTCTCCAATGCAGGAAAGTGAAAAGTGAGAGTGAAATCGCTCAGTTGTGTCCGACTCTTCGCAACCCCATAGACGGCAGCCCACCAGGCTCCCCCGTCCCTGGGATTCTCCAGGCAAGGGTAATGGAATATTTAGCCATAGGGGTGGGTAAAACTACTAGCTTTGAAAACATCTAGCTAGTTATAATAAGAGATCAAAGTCCCTAACCAAGTCATTTTGTTAGTCACAGGGCACACAAAAGATGCACCTTGCTGCTTGAATGGCCTTTAGCTTTCTTTGTTGTTTGTTTAAGTTGGGGAAAGTATACAAACACTTAGTTCCTTTTTGTTACCTCTCTCATGTAGTTTTATTAGCTTATAACCATTGTTACCTTTCTGATGTAATTTTATTAGCTAATAACCATCGTGACCCAGGGAATCACATTTATACTAGCCAAGTCACAAACTATATCTTTATACATAATTTTATTTTCAACTTTATTATACTGATATAAATTGGTTAAAAAGAAAAATGGACTCCATTTCCTATTTATATTCTAGAGTCAATACTGCTTCAGGGAGAATTTACAATTATAGATTCATAGAAACAATATAGTATGAAGAAAGGGTAAATTTTTATTTAACATATTATGCATTTCAGAAAGTGTTTGGGCTTCTTTTATATACAGGTCCACTTTTATTCAGCCATTTCTTCCTTGTTATTAGAAAGTCCACATTTTCAAATGCTGCTCTTTGTTTTCTTGGCTAAACAATGGGTCATCTTAAACATAAGTGCAACAGATACAAAGACCCCATGAAATGTTTACATTTCATGGGTGAGTGAAATAACCTTCCTTCTGGCTTTTATATTAGTTGACAGCATGCCTGGGATGATAAGTTCTATGTAGAGATAAGATAGTGTGGGACAAAGACACTTTTGATTTCCTGCATTTTCTATATCTCACCATATCTTAAGAACCCAAAGTAAAATCTTCATGGAAACACCAACAACTCAAGTGGACATAGACTACAATGACTTATATAAAAGCTCGTGCACAGATGAACTGCTCATGAAAGCAGAAAACTGATTTCAGTCCTGGGTAGTCAGTATGGGAATTCTATCTGTGATAATAATGACACGAGGCAGACAGAAGCTATTTTTAAAAGAACTGCCTGGAGGCCAGAGGGTTTCTCCCAAGGGGAGAAAAAAAAAATCAGCATGTCCATCTTCTCTTCTGAGTGTGGAACTCTGTCTTTGCCAGCCTGTAAAGAGGAAAAGCTGAACCTATGAGGAGTAGTAAAATAGGCTGCAGAGAATAAGAAGAAAAATGCTGACATGTGAATCTGCACAGTGCCTCATCTGTAAACCTGTGGTTAGTATCTGAGCAGCTTCACGTGGCAGAAAGAAAACTCAATACATAGACAGTCCAGGCTTGTAATTCATTATCCTCAGTCTATTGCACTGTTTCCAGTTATTGCCCCTGAACAATGCATACCCATAACAACTATCCAAGTCATACATAATGCATACTAGATTGACGAACTGATGCCCGCACTAGTCATATTAAATACACCACTCAAAATATAAACCTTTGGCTTATTCTCATCTCTCTACATTTATTATCCAGATTCTAATTTTATTCATTTATTTGCAACTGTGGGCTTATCTCTTGGTTGATATTCTTCAAAAATAAGATGATATCTCCAAGCAACAAGAACACACCAAAAGAAAAGTCAAAAGCAACAACAACAAAAAGCACTTTAGCTTGAATTAAACCGCTCTTTTTCCAAAAAGTTTAATTTGAAATAATCAAATTATTCTATAAATGATCCTTCTGTTAGTTGAGTAAAGTGAAGTCGCTCAGTCATGTCCGACTCTGCGACCCCATGGACTATAGCTCGCCAGGCTCCTTTATCCATGGGATTTTCCAGGCAAGAATACGGGAGGGGGTTGCCATTTCCTTCTCCAGGAGCATCTTCCCAACCCTGGGATCAAACCTCAGTCTCCCGCATTGCAGGCATTCCTTACCATCTGAACCACCAGGGAAGTCTATTTCTCAAAGCTCACATCAATTAGCCAGAAACGTCTGTGAACAGAGAAGAGGCTAGTCAAAGATCTAAAGGAGACTTTTATAAACACAGTACAACATTCAGTCAATGCTTCTGGACTGTTCCTGCAATGAAGTAATATACTTTTTTCAATGCCATCCTTTCCACTTTTTAACTGAGAAATCACTGATTTAAAAAATTCTTAGTCTCAGAGAAAAGTAAGTTGAAGTAGAGATATTTAAGCTAGCATCAGAATTAAAAGCAAAGATTGATAATGCTTGTCAGAAAAATAAGGCATGTAAAAGCCAAGCTTTAAAGTGAGTTAGTTTGTATATGATTCTGTTGTTCTAGGGGCAGCGTGTAGTTAGATGAGCAATATCACACTCTCCTTCTGAATCTTCTGCAGTTTAGTTTTCTATGCTCCGTTTCACTTTTTAAAAATTGGAAAAGATCTTTTGCTTTGTTTAAATTAGAGCATGCAATAATAGTATTTATCGAGTACTTACATTTTCAACTTTAAAACATAGGCTAAACAAGCACACATCAAACCTATAATTATTTGCCTTAAAAGTCATATTATCTGCTCATTGCCATCCAGTTTTGGTCATCATTCCCTTTACAGATAGACTTCTGGAAAGAATGTTTCCTTTCATTATCTTCAGGGACTTCTTTCCTAGTCATCTTCAGTCTACTACAGTTGAGCTTCTTTGTCCCAAACTCAAGTCCAATGATCACTTTGCTAAATACAATTGATAATTTTAGATCCTATTTTGTAAAAATTCACACAAGTGGCTCAGACAGTAAAGAATCTGCCTGCAGTGCAGGAGACCTGGATTTGATCCCTGGGTCGGGAAGATCCCCTGGAGAAGGGAACGGCAGTCCATTCCTCTTTCCCTTTTCCTTTTTCACTTCTACTACATAACTCAGGAGTATGTTCCCTGTATACCCTTACTCCTCTTACCACTCGGAGTTAATCACTGTCAGCCGTTTAGTGCCTGTCTTTCTGTTCCCCTGTCTGTGCATTTATACATGCATATATTTAATGTAGGCTGGTTAAACTGTTTTCCAGTCTTTACCTTCTAATCCTTTAATAGATCCTGCAGTTCTCTATGAGCCCTGCAGGGTAGGTAGGTGGGGCTGCATCTTCCTTTCTAATGGCTGTGGTGTGGGTGCACCATGAGGTATGTAAGTTCTGGATTGCTGCTGGACATTTAAATTGTGAAACACTTTTTCTTTAACATTTCAGTGAATATGTTTGAATGGGGTTAGTGAGTCATTAGTTAGTGCACTTAAGAAAATCACACTTACTGCCAAAGTGAAAAGTGTTGGTTGCTCAGTTGTATCTGACTCTTTGTGATCCCATGGACTGTAGCCCGTCAGGCTCCTCTGTCCATGGGATTCTGCAGCCCAGAATACTGGTGTGGGTTGCCATTCCCAGGTCTCCTGCATTGCAGGTGGTTTCTTTATCATCTGAGACACCAGGGAAGCCCACAGATGCTGCCAAGTTTCCACGAAAATCTTTAAACAACTTCTCTCACCAACAACAAATAAAAACGCACATCCATATCCCTGCTTGTGAAATACACTTCTTTGTTACTGACTGTCTCGTGATGAAAAACATCTTATTCCACTGGCTATTAGTGAGGGTCATCATCTTTTTGTGTGTTTACTCACTGTATGCCACCGTTTCTTTCTAGTTTATAATCTTCTAAATTTTTTATTGCATGGTTGAGATTAATATTGGAGATTTTAACTTGAAGGATATTAACCTTTTATGTTTTATGTATTGCATATATTACTTAGATATGCTGTTAAATTTTGAACATTTTAATGTTATACTGTGTTATATAGGAGTTTTTGATGCTATAAAATATGCCAATCCTTCCCTTTATGATAATTGGATTGTATGACTTGCTTTTGAAGGTCATAAAATACTTCTTTACACTTTATTCTATTACTCTTCTAGTTCTTTAGTCCATCAGGAAATTTTCCCTTCTCTCTTTTGCCATATACATATTTCTAAAACATTTATTGAATTTAAAATTGCTGAGTGATTTTGACATTACCTTATATAAAAATAGCACATGTCATAGGTATGTTTATGAAATCTCCATTTTTTTTGTGCAGACTACATGTTAATGTTTGCATGAATAACTGTTTATTTCAGTTGTTCATTTTAATAATTCATTTTTATAATTAATAGGGTGTGTGATGTGTGAAAGTCGCTCAGTCGTGTCCAACTTTTTGTGACCCCATGGTCACATATATGCTATGGAATGTTATTCAGCCATGAGTAATCAGGATATTCTGCCATTGGAAACAACATGGATGGACCTTGAGGACCTTATGTTAATAACATTAATATGGCAAATAAGTCAGATGGGGGAAGACAAATAGTGCATAATCCTGCATATATATGAATCTTAAAAAGTTATACTCATGGAAACAAAGTAGAATGGTTATCACAAGTGTCTGAGTTGGGGGGTCGGGGGGAACTTGAAGATGTTGGTAATAGGGTGCAGACTTCCCATTGCAAGAGGAACAACAGTTCTAGGGATCTAATGTACAGCATGATGATAACAGTTAATAGTTTACTAAATACTTGGAAGTATTTGAGAGAGTAGATCTTAAATATTCTTACCACACAAAAGGTGGTAATTATGTGACATAATGGAGGTGTTAAATAAAGTTATGTTTGTGATCATTTTGCAATATATAAGTATATCTAATCATTACATTTTACACCTTAAACTTCTACAAGAGAGTATGTCAATTACATCTCAATAAAGCTGGGGAAAAGGAAAAAAAATACCCCCCCCCCCCCCCCCCCCTGCCAAAAGAACCATAAACCCAGCTTTCTGTGGGTTTCTTCCCTCAGTTTGGAAGAATGTGTACTTACTAACTGGATCTGAGATCTTACTCAAGATACAAGATATGTTTTTGTTCCCATACTGTATTCCTCAGTCTAGTTTATCAACAAGGAATGCCAGTTCAAAGCTCAAAACTTACTGGGCCTGGAGAATACCTTAGATCTATAGAATGTGTAGATTTAAACCAAAAACAAGTCAAAAAAGTCAATGCAAGAAATAAATTAAGGATAAATATACGTGTTTGAAGTACATAATAAAGAATTGTTAGTTGCATTTATACAGAATGTTTTTTGCATTATTTTGTTTAAGTATAATGTTAATTTGTCTTACTATATATTATTTTATTTAATAATTTATCCTTCTGTTATTTGTCAAAGAAATAGAATACTTCTGTCTACTTAGTGGGAAGGTTCTGGAAATTTGGAGTAGATGGTCCTGTCTGTTCACTTTTTTGCTTACTGATTTCCCCAACCCTTCCAAGCCCTTTCCTTTAGATCCAGTTTCTGTTGAAGTGTGTTGAAGTGTTCAGTCGCTCAGTTGTGGGTAGCCATTTCTTTCTCCAGGGAATCTTCCTGACACAGGGATGGAACCCAGCCTCCTGCATTGCAGGCGGATTCTTTACCATCTGAGGCAACAGGGAGGCCTTCCAGTTTCTATACTTGCTGCCTTATAGGATGGCCTTGACTTCTATTTCAGCAATGCTTGTGACTCCCTCATTTAAATCTATTTATTTTCCACTCTCTTCCTTTTTTTTTTTTTTTTTTTGGTAGAAATACACACTTCTGTAGGTGAAGTGGGATCCCCATATCAGACCCAGGAAGCTTTTACTACTAGTAGATTAAGATGCTGAATCAAATGCATGCTAGCCAAAAGACTCATGGTGTTCTAAGTGGAGTTTGCTATCCCGTGCTTTTAGAGCTTTCCTTAAGGAGATGATCTTGATGAAGAAGCAAAGTTTCTGTGAATCTGAGGGCTACCCTTGCCTTGGAAAGTAGTCAGATAATTACTAGGATAAATATCAAGGAAGCTGTGATATTTCCTGCAAAAGGAGTTGCTCTGTCAGCTTTTATGCTCATAACATCGTTGGCTACCAGATTTGGGATTAAAGGCTTACACAGTCTTTCAGGTTTGGAAAATTTCCTCAAGTAGTGGTTAGCTCTTTCTCATATCTGCATTTGTTGGGAATTAACAGGTCATGGTCTTCTGCTTCAGTTTCCTGTCTAACCTGCCTGCATCCACCCCAAATAACCATGACCAGATTTGGTAAATGGTTAAAGAATGCTTCTAAAAGGAGTTTTCAAAGTATCAGGTAAAAACATTTAAAAGCCAGCAGACTCTATAAAGAGGAATCTCAGTTCCTCTGACACCCCAGGGGATTCACAGCCCTGAAGAAATTTGTAAATGTAAAGCAGAAGTCCAAAGAGCATGTAGTGCAGAGACAGAAGCTGTCATTATCCCCACCCCAAACCTGAGTGATGAAGTCAAAGTTATGTGCCCTGATCCACACACAGAGCAAATGGTATTGCCAAGTAGAGAATGACAGAAAGCTATTCTATGATTTCATTACCTTATTTTTCTCAGGATTCCCTACCCTGAGTGTTTTGTAGAAAAAGTAGGAATGTGTTGAGAGAATGGGATGGTGATAAAAATCAGAACCTCAAGGGCTGTAATATTGGCTTTTGAATGTTGTTTTTCCCTCTACTTTCCCAATTCCACTTAAAAAAGAGGTCTCAGGAGGTGAGTGATCTCTGGCTCTGAGAAGAAATTAGTCAGACTTAGCTACTTTCTCCTCACACTGCACTAATTCTACAGAATTAGATAACAAAACAAGCTTAGCACTGACAGTCTGTAAGCAGCCTGAACTATTCAAGTGGAGGACCAAACAGACAAGTCCCAAGAGGGATTATTTCTTCTTTCATCCACAGGATGAGAAAGATTTATCACAATGTTGAAATAAAATGTTGGAAATGTTATTTCTTAAGAAGTCTATGGTGATCTTTGTCAATCTGACTTCTGTCTGCACAAGATTGCAGAATTTCTGTACAGAACTGACTATTAATAGACTAAACAAAGCTTTAAAAGGAATCCTTTAGTTTCACCTTCTTTTTAAAAAATACAGTTGCATTACTTGCCTACAAGAACTGAGCAAATAAACAACAGTTTCCTTCCACAGACTTCTTGCAAAGAGTTTCGATAGAGTTTAGCTTTCTAGTACGCCACTAATGAAAATTAACTCTTTGGGAATTCTTTAGAAAAAAGTAATCTTTTAGAGGTATTGCTGCATGTTAGGATTTGTTTATTTTGGTCTTAAATCTCTGTAAAACATCACTCTTGGAAAATGTCAGTGTATTGATCATCTTCCCAAAATGATACCATCCTCTTTTATTTGACCATTGTCTATGAGGGAATGAAAATTTATCTTATCTTAGGTGACATTCAGAAAAGAAGTCTAGAAAACTAGGAGAAAAAAAAAAATCCAAGAGCTATTTAAAGCAATGCTGCATGACCTTAATAAATCACTTATATCAGTTTTGCAACTGCATGAATATATATTGGTCCTAAAATTTTGGTTTAGTTAGTAAAATCCCTGAAATTAGATTGTTAAGAGTAGCTACTATATCATATTGCTGTACTAATTGGTAGATTTGGAAATCTTTATTTAAAAAACGATGACAATCACCAAACTAAAAAAAAAAAAAAATCTTGTCTGTGATTTTCTGATGCAGAGTTGGATTGGAGAAGCTTACTCAAGGGAAACAGTATCAAGAGAATTTATCAAGTGTCAAATCCCACCACTGTGGTCTAGTTTCATGTTGAAGTGAAGTGAAAGTTGCTTAGTCATGTCTGACTCTTTGAGACCCCATGGACTATACAGTCCTTGGGATTCTCCAGCCCAGAATACTAGAGTGTGAGTAGTCTTTCCCTTTTCCAGGGGATCTTCCCAACCCAGGGATCAAACCCAGGTCTCCTGCATTGCAGGCAGATTCTTGTTAGGTTTCATTTTAAGCTAACTGTAATAATAGTATTTCTTGGGAAAAAGCATTTTGAATTTCAAGTTGTATTTTCAGTAAAGAAATACATTTCCACACCTCTTTCATGTCCTCTTTCACTCGCTTGCTTCATTTCCCCTACTTCCTTCCTTAACATTCTCTTCTCCTTCCCTTCCTCTCTTGACTATCTATTGAGAATGAACTATGTGTTAGGCCCTATTATAACAGGCTCTGGGGGTACAGAAATAAGATAGACCACTTTTTCCTTGGGCTTCCCAGCTGACACTAGTGGTAAAGAACCTACCTGCCAATGCAGGAATTTCTTTACCTTCAAACTTATTTAACTCTCAACTGTACAATTCATCCTAAAACTGTCATCAAATGCCACTTCCCACACTTCCTTGGTGGGTGGCTCAGCTGGTAAAGAACCCACTTGCCAATGCAGAAGATGTGGGTTTGATCCCTGCCTTGGGAAGATCCCCTGGAAGAGGAAATGGCAACCCACCCCAGTATTCTTGCCTGGAGAATCCCATGGACAGAGAAGCCTGATGGGCTACAGTCCATGGGGTCACAAAGAGTTGGACACGACTGAAGTGACTTAGCATGCACACATGCACCTTTCCTTTAAAGAGATCCAGGGGCAAGCCAGGCAAATTACTATATAAGCAAGTAAGTAATAAATAAGTAAATAAATAACTGCAATACAAGGCAAGGAAGAAAGTGACAAAGAAAGATGCATAAAAAAGAGGAGGGAAACTCATGGTAGTGCTGTAAAACTTTACAAAGCAAGATAATGCCCTTTCTTAATTCAGATGAGCAGGGTTTTTGTTTGTGTGTGTGGCGGGGTGTTTGTTTGTCTGTTTAATATGGGGAGATAGGAAAATAACATTATGGGCAAGCAAGCAAGAGGCAACAAAGAGGTGATAATAACAGTAGAGGATGATGTCTTTGGGAAATGCAAATTTCTCTTATCATAGGAATTGGCATACTTGGTGAAGAGTGAGATAAGTTTCAGAGACAAATGAACAAGTTCAAGTAATTTGGGCTGCAAGGCTAAGATTTCTGGACTTGATCCTGTTGGTGAAAAGCATCAATGGAGTGATTTTTGCAGGAGTGGCAGTATCTAAAATGATGTGTGTGTGTGTGTGTGTGTGTGCGCGCGCGCGCGCGTGTGCATGCATGCACACATGCATGCCTGCATGCTCAGTCCTGTTAATTGCCTGCCAGCCTTCTCTGTCTGTGGAATTTTCCAGGCCAGAATCGTATAGTGGGTCGCCATTGCCTTCTCCAGGGATCTTCCCAGCCTAGGGATCAAACCCAGGTCTCCTGCATTGGCAGGTAGGTTCTTTGCCAGCTGAGCCACTGAAGTGTGGGAAATGGAATTTGATGACAGTATTAGGATGAGTTATACAGTTGGGGAGTTAGGTAAGTTTGAAGGCAAAGATGCCAGGTAGAAAACGTTTCAGAATTGCAGTTAAGAAATTATAGAAAGACCCTGGCAGTTGTCTTCTATGAAGACTGGTTGGTACTGTGACACTGAGAAGTAGTTACCAATCAGGAATCATGTCCTTGTCCTCCATTCTAACTTGGCGTGCTCAGGGGACAACGAAGCCTTTATTCAAGATATGAACCTCAGAGAAAGAGCAAAAACCACTTTGGGGTTCATTGAATTTTCTGTACTTTTAGAAGAATGTGATTGGTGCGTGCATGTTTTTGATTTGGGGGGGGGTGTGTATGTGTGTGTTGATTGCAGGAATTTTATTTTGCCCTGCATAATTTTTTCTCAGTTGTTTTAACTATGTCCAGCATAGCCTATAGCCTGATTTCTGTGCCTCTGTGTAACTGTTGTCATTTTGAAAGAGTGATATAAAAGGTGTTTAGTGTGCTTTATGTGACACTCAGCATTCTACTTAGTGCAAATAAATCTGTGATACCTCTGGGTGAAGACTTTAACATGAGTCAGCCTGAACTTATCCATAAATGGACAATGACATATTTTTCAGCAAGTTGTCACCTGTCTTCCATCTGCTTTCTCACTATCATCGAGCATAGCACCTCTGACTTTCAAGTGTTTTACAAATGGTACTCACTTATCTTCACACCCTTCCTGTGAAATACAATTGCAATGAGAAAAGCTGCTATATTTTGAGAGGCAGGTGAGGAGAAAGAAAAACTCAGACAGTTGTTTCTCTCTTCAGTAAGGATCAGGGTAGAGGATTATTGCAAGACTCTTGGTTACAGATTGAATTATTTGAGATCCTTGCCTGTCCACTTTATTTTAATGCCTTGAAGTCATTCCCTCCCTAATACGGTCCCTAAATCTTGAAATTGAAATCATCAATTTCATCAATTAAAAAAGTAACCCTTGTAGTTCATGGCAGAAGAAGGAAAAGTTCTAAATATCACAACAGTGTTGCTTTTGTTCTATATCCAACAAAGCAACAGAAGCTGTACTTTATTGAAACTATTGAGCAGCATCTCAAGACCTATTCTAAGAAATCAGCACTACTTTATGAAATAGGGTTTTAAGGAAAGCAGTAGTAAGATAAAATTTCTAAAATGATTAATTTTCAAATTACTGGAGACATACATAAATGGCCTGTGCTTTTTCCATTTCTCTCATCTCTGAAGAATCCGAGCTCTGATGGGCTCATCTGCCTTTGAGTCCAACAGTGTCTCATTCTTAATGTCCTTATTTCAACAATTTCTGCTGTTCAAAGTGCTGATTATCTCAGAGACAGGAGAATTTTCTCAGTTCTTGTACACTAGGGAAACACAGGCTAATTAAGCAGAGTTTAGATTTTCAGATGCTCATGTCACTTGATTGTACTGGCACACCGCAGTCATTATTTTAGGAGTGCCTTAAAAAAAAAAAAAGACATTGTGCTCCACATTAAAGCATTAAACCTCAGATATTCACTAAGAGTGACTCACTGAGCATCCCAAAGGCAGCTGGGAAGCTGTCCGATTGAATAAGACAGAAGACTGGGAAATTTGTCATCAGAAGCAATAGCTCCTGTAGCTGCATCGTTGAGCTCAAGCTGGCTTGGATGACTGGGCATGCTCAGTATCTTAAAGAAGCTCTTAATTTCAGTTCCATTGCTACCTCTTTGTGTGTAGCTTTGGGTTTCAATTAACCTCTTTGATACTCTGCTTCCTCCTATGCAAATATTAAATATTTGGGTCAGCAAATTGTTTCAACAAAAATATTCGTTTGCCAGGGCCTGTTTTAGCCGTGTGTGAAAAGAGAAAACTTCTGGTCTAGCTGACTTCTCGGCTACTCCTTTCTCTGCACATATGCCAGCCTCCTGATTTAGTATTGAGTGTGGTCAGTGTGCCTGCATGCAAATCGTTTCTTACAGATTGCACAAGGCCTGGGGGTTTAAGTTTTCACATATCATTTAGTTGTGAGCTGTAAAAACATTGATGAGGATTGTACTTATGAAATAAATTCTCCTCAAAACAGACCAGTTAGTAAGACCTTATTAATTAGGAGGTCAATTGCATCATTCTTTCTTGTCATAGGTGAGGGCTGAGGTGTTGACTTGTGACATGTTTATATATTAGTAAACATTTATTTAAACCCAGAGGTCCTTCTTCTCATCTCTCCTCGTCTTTCTTGCTATAGGGGTGTATTGCAGGGTTTGAACTAAACTGCTTTCCTCCCAACCAAGACCAAAAAATGAAAGAAACAGTTCACTGAATATTTAGTAAGCAGTTTGCTAGGGCTTCCCTGGTTGTTTAGATGGTAAAGAGTCTGCCTGTAATGCAGGAGACGTGAGTTGGATCCCTGGGTTGGGAAGATTCTCTGGAGAAAGGAATGGCAACCCACTCCAGTATTCTTGTTTGGAGAATTCCACAGACAGAGAAGCTTGGCAGGCTACAGTTCATGGGGTGGCAAAGAGTTAGACACAACCAACCTACTAACATTTTGCTATCGTCAAAAACATGAAAAAGTACTGTTTTAACTAGGACAGAAATACTGGAGGTACATAACTGTAATAAATAAGGAATTGAGACAAAGATCACGTAAGCTAAGTTGACCTGAATAACTAGATCTGACTCTGTGTCCTGAGAACTAGTGTGCCCAGGGCTCAGAAATCAGAAAGAACACGATATTTAGAAATAAACATACCACATACACATAAAGACCTTAGAGACCATTAGCAAGTCTGGTTCAGGTATTTTCTCAGGCAGTTTATAAATGTAAGATGTTAAGGTAACAAGTATTGATTGCTCTGCATTGCTGGGATTTGTGGAGGCCAGAAGAAAAGACAAGTGGAAGGTATGTTAGAAAAAAAAAAAAAATCAACAGAACTGGCCTTTAAAAAAAATCTGTTGAAATTTCTTTTTCCAACTATTAAAGCTATTTCTGCCTTTCTTTTAATAATGTTTAAAAAAAAAAGAAAAATAATGTTTAACAAATCAGTACTAGTCATACTTTGGGACTTCCTAAGTGGAACTGAACTGAAGTGGTGCTAGTGGTAAAGAATCCACCTGCTAATGCAAGAGCTGCAAGAGATGCAGGTTCAATCCCTGAATCGGAAGATCCCTGGAGAAGGGAACGGCAACCCACTCCAGTGTTCTTGCCTTGAAAATCTCACGGACAGAGGAGCCTGGTGGGTTACAGTCCATGGGGTCACAAGGAACCGGACACAGCTGAGTGAGCACATACATCACACCTTACTTCATCATATTTCCTTCATGGTCTCCCAAGTAGTTTTTACCACCTAAAAGTGGAGAATTAAAGACATGGTCTGTCCTATGGAATTAATTTGTCTTTAATTCTTAATTATCCTAGGCAAACTATTAAGGGCATAATTTACTATTCTCAAAGCAAACTTGCCATATGATTTTATCATATTGAAGAGTAAATAGACATCAAGTTTGCAGCATCCTTCCTCATTTTTTAGACTCTAATCAAAGATTCAAAAATTAAACTGGTTACAATAAAGACCATTAAACTTTCTAAATTACACTCAACTCTGCAAAGTAAACTGGTCCTGGGACTCATATATTTCTAGGGAAAATACAGGATGGTACAGTTATTGTAAAAAAACATTTTGACAGATTTTTATAAAATTAAACATACAGTTACTATAAGACCAAGCCCTCCTGCTCCTAGACATTTTCCCAATAGAAAAGAAAACTTTTGGTCATATAAAACACTCATTTACAAATGTTCATAACAGTTTTACTCAAAGTCACAAAAAACTGGAAACAATTAAGATAACCTTCAACTAGCAAATGGATAAACAAACTGTAATACGTGTGTAAAACAGAATTCTACTGAGTAATTAAAAAACAGTTGATTCATGTAAAGAAAGATATAATTAATCTTACATGCATGTTTTTCAGTGAAAGGAGGCAGAGATAATGGTCTGTATGGGAAACTATGGGATGGACAACAATAGGATGCATCAGTTGTTTCCAAGTTTTGGAGAGGAGGGGGCATTTACTTGAAAGAGATAGCACAAAAATGTTTATTGAATTGGTTAACTGTTCTGTATAACAGTCACGGTACTGGAAACACAATTCTATGTATTTGCTGAAACCAGTGGAACTATATACCACAAAGAGTGAATTTTATTGTATGTAAATGAAAAAAAAAGCAATCAGGATATGAAAAACCCAAAACAGAATACAAATTATACCAAGTGAACTAACTGTGCTGCAAATAAATAGCAACAATACAATGAAGGTGAACACGGAAGAAAAGACAAAAAGAAAGAACCTCTGGAAAATACTCTGATTGAGTAATGTAAGTCTAAAGTCAGGAAGCACTATAAACAATTCCCTATTCAAGTCAGAAATAGTTTCTTAATGAAGTATGAGTTAGCAACTCTAAAACTTTTACTGGGGACAGCAGTGTTCAGCAACTAAGTAAATTTACTGTAGAAATTAGAGCCAGAATTCTTGGCTGTTGGAAAAAGAAGTGAAATAAAATAAACAAAATATTTTATGTTAGAACACTTTATGTTAGATTTGAATTGGAGGCATCAGAATTAACTCACTGTTTTTAATAGATAGTAGATAGAGTTATAGACATGCATGCATCTACAAATGAATACAGATGTGTATGAGTTAGTAAATGCAGAGATATTTCCTAAGCTTTGTCAACAAAGAAGGCCTGGAAGCAATGACACCTCAGTAGCAATGAACATATCATGGTCTTGGATCTTGGTTTCTAAGTCCTATTTGCCAATAAATAAACCAGAAGCAGTGGTATATTTCAGATCTAGGTCAGGAAAAAATGGCAGATGAGCCTGGAGTATCCTGTGATGGAAAACTGTATCATATTAAAAAAGAAAAGGGGAAACAGAGGGACACAGGAGCCAAACTGAAAGAGCTCCCAGTGCCCCAGACTGGAGCACTTTGGGACCCAAAATAGTAGGAATAATAGGATTACAACCCATAAATAGAATAAATATAATTCCATACTGAAATAAATAAATGGGGAATAAGAGGAATGTCACCTCTTTCTTATGAAAGATTCCAACCAATCATGCAGGAATAGAGAAATAGAAAATCACTATTGGAATGCCAGCATAATAACTATTTCAGGTCAGATCCACTAATGGAATAAAAATTAGTGATCAAAAGTTTGAGGAGAGACAGGATACTTGCATAGTCTTAAATCATTTGTGTTTTACAATGGGAAAAACATAGTGATTTTTTCAATGGAGTGACTCAGCCAAAGACACCTTGATAAGATGATCATTGTTAACTTCACCACTAGTATAACATATCGACGTCATGTACATCCAAATAAGATGTGCTGAGCAGAGCACACCATTTCTGTGAAATTCTTGTTAAAAATAAATATGCAGCCTCAACAGAATAATTAAGTGACATGGTGTTTTCAAGTGTTAGAATAGTATCTGGCACTCAGTAACCCTGATAAAGATGTAAAATGGAATGAGTGAGAAAAGAGACAAGCAAATAGAGTCTTAGAAACTGAAAATTAGTTTTGGGTAGATAGCACACATACAGGCATGGCTTTAAAGCACTTTACCAAGTAATATACAAACAAGAGCAAATTAGCTTTGGCATAAAGAATAAATGCCTGAAATGCTGAGGGAGCGAGTGATCTGAGTCAAGTGGCATTAATCAGGGAATGCTAAAGATAGACTTTTTTTTCAATAAATATTTTGTATTTGAAAAGTCTATCCTCAAGGGCACTTCATCATTTTTAATAAAGACAAATTATATCCCATTTGTGAATAGTTAGTACATTTCACTACCAACATCAAGTGCAAGTAACTGCTTCACGTGACAGCGTATTTGAACCAGCAGCCTTTGTAAGTTGTATAACTTTGGCAGTTGTATACACCCACCCCAGTTGCAATTATCACCTCTTTTGGTAACTTAACCTCAATTCCTGATTTTCTCCCAACACATAGTGCAGCATTTCTACCTAGAGAACCTGCCAAATGCCATAGCTCTACAGATTTAAAATTAAGATTCCTCCTATTTTCCTTAAAATCATCTTTCTTTCCACTTTAATTTTTTTTTTAATTACTAGATGTATAACATCACAGGGACTTCCTTGGTGGCTCAGTGGTACAGAATCTGCCTGCCAATACAGGAGACGTGGGTTCAATCCCTGGGTTGGAAAAGACCCCCTGCAGAAGGAAATGACAACCTATTCCAGTATTCTTGCCTGGAAAATCCCTTGGACAGAGGAGCCTGGTGGGTTACAGTCCATAGGGTTGCCAAGAGTCAGACATGACTTAGTGAGTAAACAACATCAATATAACATCACAATCATTTTGGAAACATTTCCTAAGGAACTCAATTGAGGAATAATTTTTAATAGTTCTGCATTTACTGTGTGTTGTGCTCAGTCATGTCTGACTCTTTGTGACCCCATGGACTGTAGCCTGCCAGACTCCTCTGTCTGTGGGATTTTCCAAGAATACTGGAGTGGGTTGCCATTTCTTTCTCCAGTGGATCTTCCCGACCCAGGGATCCAGTCAGAGTCTCTTGCATCTCCTGCATTGGCAGGCAGATTCTTTACCACTGAGCCACCTTCACTAGTTGATGAAAAAAAAAAATACATATATATATATATTTATATATATATATATTTATATATATATATGGAACACTGACTAGTGACAGGCATTTGGCTAAATACTAGGGATTCAGCAGGGAGCAAGACATTGTCTGGACACAAGGAAGTACATTGTAGATGGATGCTTACTAAACATATGATCCTTTTCTCACATTGACCAGCTCATTTGCTTCCAGGTAGGGCCATGAGACTAGTCCCGGGCAGTGGACTCTTGAGTAGAAATGATGCCTGTGCCATCTTGAGCTGAGACAGTGAAGATCCCTTATGTGCCTCTTCATGTGTCATGGTGACTGAGAAAGTTACGTTTTCAATGGATTCTGATCTATTGATTTGTCTAAAGGAGGTTCGCTTTGTGGATTCCAGAGGATTTTCTACAGAAACAATTGTGTTGTTGGTGAATAAACATAGTTCCTTCCTGGATATTTATATTGCTTCATTGCCCTAGTTAAAACCTCCAGGAATAAAAATAAAACCTTTGCTTAATAGAAATGGTGAAAGCAAGCATAGTTACATTATTCCCCATCTTAAAGGCCTTTAAAAATTAAGTTTAATTTTAGTCGAAGGTTTTTTCATTGTGGTCCTTTATCAGGTTGAAAAAAAATTCCCTTTAATTTTTATGTGCAGAGGATTTCTTCAAACTCTATCAGAAAAGATATTAGATCTTTCTGTGTCTCTGTTTCGGCCTCTCTGTCTCTCTCTCACACATATACACAGAACTTCTTTACTGAAGACAAACTTTCTCAGAGATAGTAACATTCAAACCCACAAGAATAAATGTACTTTTTCAAACTACTCAGTATTTTACTATTTACCTGGCAACTGCTCTCCAATGGAGAATGATGTAATACACTAACTGTTAGTTCCTTTCCTCCTTTCTGCCCTTGAAGCTTTTATAATTGGGCCACGTGGGTGCCCAGGAGAATGATCTCCTGAACTGAACCATGTTTCTCTTAATGGAAACTCTTGGCTGCACATTCAGGGCCCTCTGAAAGGATTTACTCATATCCTTAGCCAAAGGCTAGTCTTATTCCAAGTATTTGTTTGGAAGGAGGAGAGAGAATTGTTTTACTTTTTTTAGCTATAAGAAGAAAGAATTCATTTGCATTTAGGGTTATAGGAAGCCGATTGGAGCACAGATGGCTGTTGTTTTTCCTGTTAAGTAAATTTGAAGTCTTTGGCTAGAAGTATTCTGAGAGATGCTGAGTAAATGGTATCGGGGAGAGTGCTGGACATTTGAATGACTCACTGTGGGATCTGAGAGAGGGAGCTGATAAGGTTAAACAAGTTCTAAGTAGTCCTGGGGAGATACAGCTGCAGATTGAGACTACAGCTGCTCATGATGACAGTCTCCACGGTCATGGCCTGATATGGGAATGGAAAAATACAGGTGGCCAGACTCTAAAACTTAGAGTTTGCAGGGGGGTGGGTTACAGACCCCAAATGAGCAGAGGAATGAAGTTGCAACTCTAGGAGTGACTGAGAAGCTGGATGTAGAGTGTCTTCCTTAGTGAAAGGGAAAGTCACATGTGTTTTACAGACTCCTTTAGTCCCCTTGGGAGTAGCTAGGGCTTCCCGGGTGGCACTAGTGGTAAAGCCCCTGCCTGCAATGCAGGACAAGTAATAGATGTGGGTTCAAGCCCTGGGTCAGGAAGATCCCCTGGAGGAGGGCATGGCAACCCACTCCAGTATTCTTGCCTGGAGAAGCCCATGGACAGAGGGGCCAGGCAGGCTGCAGTCTATAAGGCTGCAAAGAGTCGGACACAGCTGAAGGGGCCTGGAACAAGCACGTGTGAGTAGCCAGGTCCCGTCGACAGTTCTTCCTGGAGGCATTCACTGTGATTTGCAGTCCACCACCTCCTAAACATAGGTATTAACAATGACACACTAGGTTTCATCATCCTATTTCAGCTTTCTAATTAGGGGTAACCCTGAGCAAAAAGGTTTCATACCTTCTTTTGTCTTTTCAAGATAATGCATTCGCCTTATTTGCAACTCAAGATTCTCATATGGACTGTATTTCTCAGTGAATTAATCCAGTTTAAAGTATGATCAGCTCATTTAAACCTGTCACTTTAAATAAAATAAGGTAGTTAATCTGGAATCTTCAGAGGGAATAATCCAGTTGGTCCCGACTCCATATTTCTGATTTTTTGGAGGACACGTAGAATGGGAGAGGCTGATGGATAAGGAAGATGGGCTTTGGGAGAACAGAATGTCACAACCCTGGCCCTAAACTGGGGGCTTGTGGTTGGTGCTGAAATCATCTCCCATGGCGAGTTCCTGAGACCTAAGCTAAATTTTCAGTCGCTCCCCTAGTTCTCAGGTGGGAAAATGGGGATCATGACCCACAAGCTCATTAGAAATGTTTTACCTGTTAGACCACACCCATCTAAAGATAAAGCATATGTTCTTTATATTTCTCTCCAGGGCTGAAAATGTTGCCTTGGAGGTTGTTGTCATTTATATCTGTTTCACATACATAATTAATCAGGATTTCTTTCTTTATTATGATTTTTAACAAGTCATAGTGTTAAAGAACTCTTAATTTAGAAGAACCATGCTAGTGGGCAAAGGGAATTGAAATATCCTATAAATTATTGAAGTGAGCCTGTGGAAACCATAATTCATTAAGTTCCTTTGCCTTCTGGAAAAATCTCTATACTTTCTGCATCCATTCCCTTTGGAATCTCACCTACACTTCCAGGACCAGCTTTAAAGTGACTTTTCTGCATAAATTTTTCCCATCCAAACATGTTGCCTTCCTCCTTCCAACTCCGTTGATATTTTGTGGTTTGTGCAGGTGATATGTTTTATGTTATAAAATATTTCTTTTTCTAGATACCTTATCTCTCCTAATGCAAAATCATTCAGTAGCTTACAGTGACACTTGTAAACATTTATGTAAAATTAATACCATTATTATTTTGTTTTTTGATAAAATTATTTTGCCTTTTGTATCTTAATCCTTGCTACTACCCTGTGTGTAAGCATTATTTGGAAGACACTAATTATTAAGCATTATTTGTCTTGTAAATGTAGAGTAAAATACTTTTGGACCGTATTCCTAGATCCAGCTTACTGGTTTTGTGACATTAGGCAGTTGCTTAATTTCCCTGAGTCTTACTTTCCCCATCTGTAAAAGCAGAATAGTATTTATATTTTAAAAATTGTATATACCTTTATATATTTCTATGATCTATCATTGCTGTAAGAAATGAAAGAATGTTTGTGTATGAAGTAACATATAAAATATATAGTTTTACGCTGGCTCTTTCACTCTCCTCCTTCACCATCAGCAAGAGGCTCTTTAGTTCCTCTTCACTTTCTGCCACTAGGGTGGTATCATCTCCATGTCTGAGGTTGTTGATGTTTCTCCCGCTATCTTGATTCCAGCTTGTGACTCATCCAGCCTGGCATTTCTGATTATGTGCTCAATGTGTAGGCTGAACAAACAGGGTGACAGCAAAGAGCCTCACTGTACTCCTTTCTCAAACTTGAAGCTTGGCGTGCTGCAGTCCGTGGGGTCACAGAGTCAGACACAACTGGGCAACTGAACAATAACGACATATTAAATGCCTACGAATGAGGTATTTATAGAATTTCTAGGGCCTTGTGGGACACAATTTGAAACATTTTTACTATAAATATTGGAAACTCCCAAGCTTTCAAAATAATACCTTCTTGCCCTTGACTATTAGAATATAGGACATAAACCAAAATAAAGTGTAAACTGCAGGCGATTTATCCCTTTCTTTCTGTGAGGAAAAGCAGTCTTAGTCATCAACAGATGCACATGCAAACAGATTATCAACTGTGTACCTGTTCATAACTGGGCTTGGTACTCTAAGTAGGTAGGAATGAATGAATCGTGTTATGAATCACAAGGAAGATATCAATCATGAAGGAAATGTCAATGTGAAAGACATTATCAAAAAAATCCATATTAACATTCACTAACATAACAAAAAGGATATTTTTAGGCAAGTGTGAAGACAAAGCAGCCAGTGATCTGTCTAGATTCTTCTCAGCACCAAAGAGAATGAGAAAAATAGTTACAGGTTTTGCACAAATAGTACTAAATTGTAGGGGGTGGTGCATCTCTCACCCTGGTTATTTGGACCTCTTTAATCAGCTGTTGCAGGAAGAAGAAAGTGTCAAGGTGCAAGGCTGCAGCCTCTAGCTAAATACCATCGGTATGACTGATAAGCCATGTTTTGGCATCTTTTGAATATGAGACTCATTTAAAGTCATTTGCAAAAGGAAAAAGAATGCTGTTTTACTTAGAGTGATGAAAACACATGGTACTGGCAGTTCAACAGAGGGTGGCCAGTAAGATAGATTTCATCTAGGTTAGCTTATTTCAGAAAGCAGCAGGCCATGACTGATATTGATTGAGACAGACACTCCATATCATGATGACCTATATAATTTCTTAAGACAAAACTATTTTATTTGATGGCTTGGGCATTCCTCTGGCCTGAAATCACAAAATGGATAGTAATTTTATGAAGGATGGCAAAAACCAATGTTGCCACAATCCCCAAATTATTGCAAAACAGGTGTATCTTTGGGAAATTAAGTATTTTCTAAAATATTTTGAAGTCAACATGAACGAGAACATAATAATTAGCAACATGTTGGGATTTCGTTAAGCAAAATAATATTTTTGTTCCTAAATGTCATTATATTTATGAAATCTTCGAATGGAAGACATAGAAATAGAGAAAAAGAACAGGATTTTGAGCTGGGTAGAACTTGCTACTGGACCTCCCACTTTTGAGCTGTTACCTTCATGACACATCTTAGTAAAGATATGTTTCTGGTTGCTCTTTTATAAAATGGGTGCAGAATTACTTTTCTGATATAATTGTTGAGAAAGAGACTCCTTTATATGGTTGACATGGTACCTAATACATAATAAATGGTAGATTTTTATTATTAATTTTACTATGATGATGATTGAAAATAATCCAAAACTTAAAAATTCCATTGTGAGTTCACATTAACATTCTGGTTTTTGATACTAAAATTAAACATTACCTTAATAGTACCATGAGCATCAGTGTCAGAATGCATGGTTTCCAAATATACTGGATAATATTTTCATTTGGAATTAGAAGAGGTATGTTCCTGCCCTCCTTTAATTTTGTGAACCTCAGAGATTTGATAATCGTTTTTGGATGAGCTGAGAGGTCCTTCTCTGTCCCCTTAGAAACCAGAAACAGTTTAAGTATCCAATTGTAGTTAGATAACAAGGTTATATTATTAGAAATTAGGGATAGCTTTAAGAGATATAGTTACTGTTAGAAATGATTATTTTAAATGAAGTATCCCAAGGTCAAAATAATTTTTTGTAAGTGTCCTTCAGCTTTCAGTTAACAACTCTACAGAATAGCTCAGTCTGTTCAATTGCCTGGAGGACTTTTTGTAACCTGTTTCTTTTAAAGGATTCAACGTGGATGGTACATTATTTAAAGTTATGTGTTCTCTGAGTGCGTCATTCAAAGTTTGAATTTAGTAGCACTTTAACATTTTTCAAGTTAACGTTATTGCAACCTTTCCTAAACAGAGAAAAATAAAGCAACACAGAGACTTTAATTGTCCATTTGTCAGTTTGTTGGTGTGAACCTGGATTTTCTGAGAAAATGTTCGCTCTGGTTGCCCACACTGCTTCAACAACTCCTCCAAGCTTCAATGAGTTCTTCAGGCATTTTTGATCCTTATTTGGCTGTTTATGAAATCAGACATCTATCTTCTTAATTGACAGCACAGACTTTATTCCAGCTACTATACAATATTTGTCAGGAATGTTCATGGAAGACCATTTGTTAGATAATTTGTTTTATAGATACTCTACATTTTATCATTTGTTGAAATCAGTCTATTATAAATATATGCATACTTTTAGATCTTCCCCAGTGACTCAGATGGTAAAGAATCTGCCTGCAATGCAGGAGACCCAGGTTCAGTCCCTGGGTTGGGGAGATCCCCTGGAGAAGGGAATGGCAACCCACTCCAGTTTTCTTGCCTGGAGAATTCCATGGACAGAAGAGCTTGGCAGGTAACTGTCCATGGCATTGCAAAGAACAGGACATAACTGAACAACGAACGCTTTCATATTTTACTAAACAGACATCTAGCTTTATGATATCAGGCATGTTATACTTGTCACTCCTGATGTCTTTGGAAGATTATTAGCCAGGAGCCTGGTGGGCTGTCATCTATGGGGTTGCACAGAATTGGACATGACTGAAGTGACTTAGCAGCTACAGTAGCATCTATGGCTAATGACATCCATTCTGGGATGGATCTCCCATCTCAGTTTTAGATATGGTTTTAATTCCTCTGAGCAACTTACAGGTATTTATTTGTTAACCAAACTAAGTTATATAACTGATGATACTTCATTCTTTATTTTGGTTCTTAAAATCTCAGAGAAAATTTTGTGGCCTACAAGTCTTTATGAGATATTTTTGCCAACTAGTCTTATCTCCAGCTGCATCTTATTTGTCTTAACTCTAAAAGTCTTTTTATGTCTTTGTATCAGATGAATTTTCAGGTAAGCAGGATGTCGTGGTGGCTCTGGAAATGTATGGCCTAGAAATAATTTCTAAGAGAAAAAAGAATCAGCTGGGCAGGCATGGTTAATTGTCATCCTGTGGATCTGCTATCATTCAGGTGGAGATAAACTTTCTTCCCTGGGCAGGCTTCAGGAGGAAATGACTAAGCGCGATGGAGGCCCAGTGCTGGCCCATTACTACTGGATGCAGGACACCCCCAGACAACAACGTTGGCTCAAGACCCCCAAACTTGTTCCTGACCCACACTTGTTTCAGGGCATGCTCTAGTGTGAAACTTCCTGCTCCATCTTCCCCTCTTCTGTGCCTCCTGCCTCCTAGTGTTCTTTTTGGTGTCTTCTTGGATGACCTGAATTAATACAGACAATACCAAGAGTGTCTGAGCAAACAGGCCATAAGTCGGTGCTTGAGAATTAGTTCATTCACTTCCCAGGTAGCAAAGAGAATACCGTCTCAAGTGTTATATTGAGCACAGAGTCCTTGAAATAAGAGGAAGATTGCTGATTGCTGAAGATTTCATGAGCCATAATGTGGGAGAACAAGCTAAGTGCTCTTGAAGGTGGAATGACTCAGCTTGGATGATTCAGGCCTTTGACAGACATGGGGTAAACAAGCCCATAAGAACTGCAGTATTGGACGAGTTTTGCCAAATGGTATTGGCACTGCAGAAGAACAATGAAGAGTTAAAGGCTGTGAACAAATATTTTGAAGCTAATGTGAAAGTCGAAGGGGGCTTTTAATAGTTTAAAAAGAGACTTTATATCCTTCGGTGAAGAGAAGACATGGAGGAGAAATGGAGTTATTAGAGAAAAAGAGGGTCACCCTTTCAGAGACCTTCAACAAGGCAGATCTATTGTGTTAAAGTCAAGGTCCTGGTTGGTGAAAGCTGAAACCCTGAACATGGAATGAGGTCATCTAGATGGATATGCTTGGGGATTTTGATTTTTGCAGAAATATGATATACATCTTCATGGTAGGAGACATCACTTTCCCCCTGGGCATTGATAAGAAAGAGGTCTGTCCCTATAAGGTCCCAAGTGCCTCTCTAGACCTGCCTCCTTGCTATGGACTGAGTTATGTCCCCTCAAATCTCATATGTTGAAGCTCTCTCAGTGTGACTCTATTTGGAGATGGGCATATTTAGAGAGGCAATTAAGGTTAAAGAAGACCATAAGGGTGGGGCCTAATCTGATGGGACTAGTGTCCTTATAAGAATGGAAAAAGATTTCAGGGATGTGCATGTACAGAGAGAAGGCCACGAGAAGACAGAACAAGAAGGTGGCCATCTACAACTCAAGGAGAGAGGCTTCGGGAGAAAGCAAACCTGCTAAAGGTTCACATGCCTCCCTAGAATTCACTGATACACTGAGTATCTTGTATCTAACTCTTCCTCACCTTATCAGGCAAAAGCGCTATGTGACTTAATTTAAATTGAGGATACTATGAAAACAGAGATTCCTTTAAGTACACAATGGATTCTTACAGTTTGTAACACAGAACTATAATCTCATGTGATTTGCCTTAGTCTGGTAAATATATCACATCAATAATGTAGTGGTGAGGCTATTAATAATGTTTCTATCACATTTCATTTTCATATTTCTATTTTTTTTCAGACCTATTCTGGAATTTGCTGATAGCACTCTCTATAGGGGATTGGTGGTAGTATTTCTATGTTGATGAAAATATGTAGTAAAGGAGTACTCTTGGGATATTCTTTGGTTGAAAAGGGACAAAAGTATTCTCAATATGTTTAGAGGATATATTCTAAATATCTACTTCTTTGTTCATATTAGTAAGTATGGTGAAAAGATATGTAGTTATCTATGATAGGGGCTGAGAAAATGGTTACCTATAGACTGAAAAATAAAGAATGAGAGTTAGTGAAACGTATTGAACACTTATTATATGCCAGTTTCCACTTGTTTTCTTCACAGTATCACATTATATTTTTACAACCAGTCTGGAAGGGCAGTTTTATCTAAAGTCTACATATTATTTTATTAACTGTAGACACTGTGCTTTTACATGGACTCCTCAGACCTCATTCATCTTATAGCTGAAAGTGTGTACCTGCCAGTCTAAATTTTAGACACATATACAAGGAAAGAGAGAGAGAGAGAACACTTAAGAAAATTGCTTACCAGTAGTCTGATAGTAGGATTGTCTTTAACTTAAATTTGAATTCATTATTGTTTGACTAACTGCTGTAATCTCTCTACTGCAATCAGGTTAACTAAAATAGCTTTCAGTGTGACAGAAGTGAATCTGTGCATGTCTTTAATTTACCTTACATTTTAAAGGATAATTTCACTGGATATAGGATTCCTGATTGATAGCTTATTTTTCCTTTAAACTCCTCAAATATTCCATTCACCACTTTTCTTCTTCCATTGCTTCTGACGGGAATATCTTTTTTTTTCCTTTGGGTTCTCTCTTTGTCATTTATCATTTGACTACAAAGTGTCTAGGTATATATACACAATATATTTGTATATTTCCTCCTGGGAGTTCTGTTAGTGTTTTGGATCTGCCAATTAATGTTTTCCATAAAATTTAAGAACATTATAGTCATTCTTCTTTCAAATTTTTTGGTCCATTAGTTTTTACTTTCACTTTGGAATTCCCATTGCAAATATTTTAGAAAACTTGACCACCACATTAGTCTTTGAGGTTCTGTTCACTTCCCTTTAATAGTTTCTTATTATTCTTTAGACTGAATAATTGCTTTTGATTCATCTTAATGTTCATCAGTTTCTCCTGCTATCTAAAAATTTCTTGTTAAACTAATATGCAGCAATTTTTCATATCAGTTACTTCATGATTACCTCCAACATTTCAAATATTTTGTAGTTACAACTGTAATGCTATGATTTCCAATTTGCTAAATTATTGTTAGACTGTTTTTACTTATTTGAACATATATTCCTTTACTTCTTCAAGAATGTTGTACTGCTGCTGCTGCTGCTATGTCGCTTCAGTCGTGTCCGACTCTGTGCGACCCCATAGCTGGCAGCCCACCAGGCTCCCCCGTCCCTGGGATTCTCCAGGCAAGAACACTGGTGTGGGTTGCCATTTCCTTCTCCAGTGCATGAAAGTGAAAAGTGAAAGTGAAGTCGCTCAGTCCTGTCTGACTCCTAGCGACCCCATGGACTGCAGCCTACCAGGCTCCTCCGTCCATGGGATTTTCCAGGCAAGAGTACTGGAATGGGTTGCCATTAGCTGCTTTTAAATGCTATCATTTGCTAAATGCAAGATTCACTCAAAGTCAATTTATATTGATGAATTTTTAGCGGAGTATGAGTCACATTTTTATTTGTTTAGTAATCTCTGGTTGAAAACTGGACATTTTGTATCACATCTTATAGCAACTCTAAATTCTGTGTTTTGTTTTCCTTTGAAGTTGTTGGGGTTTTGTTTTGTTTTGGTAACATAGGCCTAAAATTATAAATTCTGTATTCTTCATGATATGCAATTGCTCATGCTTCCTTTGAGTTTGTTTGAATTTTTATTTTTTTAGGCTATATACCTAGGTATCTTCCTTGTGAATTTTAGTGAACACCCAATAATTTGGGGAGGAATTGTGCTCAAATACTTCCCAGGTGACCCTAGTGGTAAAGAATCTGCCCGCCAATGCAGGGGACACTAGAGACACAGATTCGATCCCTAGGTGGGGAAGAGCCCCTGGAAGAGGTCATGGCAACCCACTCCAGCATTCTTGCCTGGAGAATCCCGTGGACAGAGGAGTCTGGTGGGCTGCAGTCCATGGAGTTTCAAAAGAGTTGGATATGGCTGAAGTGACTTAGCAGGCAAGTCTTGACTTACAGGCTCAAGACTTACCTTGGCCCTGTAGGACTTTGAATCTCTGCCAAGCCAACCACGTGTGGATAGGGAATATATTTGAGGTTGATGCCAATTCTTAAGTTTTCCTTGATGACATCCTTTACATCTCCCTGGCACATGCATAATTTAGATTTCCCAGGGAAGTTCCTTGCTGTTCCACTGTCCATCCTGAAGCAGGACCACAAACTTGGTCTGATTAAACTGTGAGTTTTCATGCGTAATAAACTGAAACAGCATTGAGAGTTAAATACAACACTTTGAGTAATTAAGCCAGAACAGTGAGCAAAAACTGAAACTTTATTGGTTGAAGAGGATGAATGGTCACCACTTAGAGGTATTTTATAATAGAGGAGCAAAACCTAGAGGTCTGGGTCTCCTTAACATTTTTAAGTTAAACTCAGGAAACTTGAGAATCCTAGTATAAAATTGCCTTAAACTGATCACTACAAAATACATTTTTTATCATTGACTTTTTGGAGCTCTTTTCATTTTTGAACCCATGTACTTTAGATCTTCCTATGTTTGGTTTTATTAATTACATTTTTAGCAAATTTTTTTTTTTTTTTTTGGTTTTTATTTTTATTTTTTTTTAATTTTTATTAGTTGGAGGCTAATTACTTTACATCATTACAGTAGTTTTTGTTATACATTGATATGAATTAGCCATGGATTTACATGTATTCCCCATCCCAGTCCCCCCTCCCACCTCCCTCTCCACCCAATCCCTCTGGGTCTTCCCAGTGCACCAGGCCCGATTGTGTTTCTGACTTAAACTGAATTAAGTATAACTTGTACTTGTTTGAAGTATATATTGGTTGATATTGTAATATTGTAATATTGTAATTATTGTAATTATTACAATATTGTAATTATTGTAATGTTGATATTGTAATATTATATGTGATGCAAATTTTATCTCAATAGTTTTAGTTTCTTACCAATTAAATTTCAGTTTAAAAAATTACCTTATAGCCCTTTGGTATGTAGTTTATTTTGAGAAATGTAGATTTATTCCCTCAGAAGTATTTCTGATAGGAGTCTGTGTTTGGAATGATCTTTTATAGACTATTTTCTCTGTAGCTTCTGAAGCAGTATAATCTGATTCCCCTCAGAGATCTCACAGCTTAAAGTTACTGCATACATTAATTCACTGGTACAAGATTTTTTTTTTTTTTTGATGTGGACCATTTTCAAAGTCTTTATTGAATTTGTTGCAATATTGCTTCTGTGGTTTATGTCTAGGTTTTTTGACCATGAGGTACGGGGTATCTTAGTTCCCAGACCAGGGATTGAACTCACACCGCTTGCACTGGAAGGTGAAGTCTTGACCACTGGACCACCAGGAAAGTCCCTAATTCACCAATTTAGGAGGGAAGCAAAATAGTAATGGCAGTTTTCCATCTTATAAAAATATTCTCATCCCATGTCTACCTTCTAAATTTATTTTTGTTAGTGAAGTTCCCTTGCCTATAAGAGGAAGGAAAGGTAATAACTTTAAAACAAACAAACCAAACCCAATCCTCCCTATAACTACTGTTGTATGCTTCCAAATTTTTATCTATCAGGGAGATAAAGAGATTATTGTAGCCTGTCAATCCGGTAATTTATTTCACTTAATATGATGTATTATTTATGGGACATAAGAGAACATCTGGTCTACCACACAGTGTGATTTGTTTTTTTACAAAGAGAGTTTATTTGAAGTCTGAAAACAACCATTGGGAAATTTCATCCCACTCTCTCTGTTATATAAATAAATAATGATACTTTAAAAACTCCAACTGTGGCATTGTTTATATTAGTCAAAAATGTATTCTTTTGTTTTTTTCTTGTAAGCATAGAAAAATATATAAACTTTACTCTCTGGTTAGGCCACAGAAATAAAAATTAAGTTGAACTGTCTTACAGCACTATTACTTGGTATTTGGGACTACTTTAACAGATGATATATGTCAGTGTTCAATTACTTTAATCATTTTTGAAACTATTAACAGAGCTGAAAATTCTATTACTATTTGAAACATACTTTACATGCTCAGTCACTCAGTTGTGTCCGGCTCTTTGTGACCCCATTCACTGTAGCCTGCCAGGTTCTTCCGTCCATGTGATTTTCCAGGCAAGAATACTTGAGTGGGTTGCCATTTCCTCCTCCAGGGGATCTTCCCAACCCAGGAATTGAACTTCTGTTTCTGCATTGACAGGTGGTTCCTTTACCACTGAGCCACCTGGGAAACCCATATATAGATCCTTTAATGACATCAAAAATATGTTTTATGGGAAGTCTTTAAAGTAGAACATGTAGCAGTTTCCTAAATCTAGTCTCTTCTACTTTTAAAACAACTCCAAATGGAAATCAGTTGCAAAAAGTGTCTCAAGGGAAATATAATGGCAAGCTTGTGTATTTTTATGAGTCCAGCCCTCATCTGCCTTTTACATACACATCTTCCACATTACAATGTCACAGATTTAATAGAAGAATAACTTTTAAAAAATTAGTCATTTGGTTCAATGTCATGCTATGATTAAACATTTATACATCTCTTATAGTACTAAATATGATGGTAGTACTTAAAATTTTAAGTTATAAGAGTAAATTCGAAGTGCAAACACAAATACAGGATATCTCTTGTATATTTCATTTTCAGCTGTGAAAAATAAGATGTGAAAATTTGTTTCCAGTGTGCAACAATTTGAATTTAATTCTGATTTACATGTTTAAGAACTAGATGTTCCCAGACTGTAAGGAAAACACCTCCATACCATTATCATCCCTTCCAAATATTATATCACACCTCCTTAAACATGAGCTGTGACCTACTTTGCTCCTTAGGTTTTTATCATCTTTATTAATACTGATTCAAATTTGGTTTCTACACTTTATTTGTAAATCAAGGTCTGCCATATAATCAGCTGCCATTGACTCTGAAGGGTTAACAGCAGAGATTAAGTTAATAAGTCAGAAAATATTACAGCATGAAATGTGAATCTTAATGTATGCACACTTTTGAAAAATGTAATTTGTGATTCAACTAACTCTGAAAAGAATACAATTATAGATGTGTATATAGACATGGGTTAGCATGTACACTTGTATTCCCTTCCTGTCTCAGCAAAAGAGGGCCTAAACCAATAACATTCCAATAGCTACAGTGTACCCAGTGTACATATCTTGATTTCTAATACCCTTCTCCAGTAAAAGGAAGTAGGACTGCTCGAAGAAATGGCTAAGTCTGGGTAGGAAATATACAAGATAACCTGTACTATCTTGTAGGCCAGAAGGTAAAGTATGCGTAACAAATAAAGAAACCTTATATGGATGGAGTCATGTCAAAGTGGCACAGGAACCAACCAGAAAGCTCCCAAAGGTCAAAGCTGAAACAATTTGAGCAATAAGCAAAGCAGTGATGGACCAAAACACAAAGTATAAAATAAATATCCACCAATCCACAAATTTTCCGTGCATCAGAATAGGTAGGAGAAGCATGAGACCGCATCTTTAGTGTGATCTGTGCAGAGAAATTTCCTTCCAAAGAGGACAATGTAGAAAGGAAAAGAGAGAAACCTGATAAACTCTACCTTTGTCAAACAGTAATGGTGAGTTTCAACAGAAATAATTCATGTTTGGGGGCTATATTCAGGCATTAATGATTTTTTATGCCTTATTGCTTCTCTATGCTTCTGGATTTAAATTATGTTAGACCATTTGGTATTGTATTATCGTATTTTGGGTTGTCAGGTCTGTTTGACTTCTCTGTTGTTCAGATTGGAAAAATGGCCTGTTTTATCTTAAAGTTTATTGATCATTTTTTCTTCTTCAATGTGTGATTAATACTCACTTGTCATATGTATGTACATAATAGGTATTAGATTACAGTTTTTACATCAACAGTTTTCATTTTCCCATTTAAAAAAATGATCTTTCTGTTGAGAAATACATTTGTTCATTTTGACTATCTTTTCACTTTAATAGTGGCTGCTTTGACTTTTAACTCTTACTTTCAACATCATTGTCATCTTAGGGTCTGTTTCTATAGGTTACAATATTCCCCTAATCTTGAGTCACATTTTCCTTTTTGCATCTTTAGCTGTTTCTAGTTGATATACTAGATTCTGTGGAAGATACCTGGTGAAAAGTATAGATTAAGTTTATATTTCATGAAGAGTATTGTTCTCCTAACAGCCACTTAAATTACTGGACTCACACCCTGAAAAGTCAGGATCAGTTTGCCTTTTTCCATAGTTCTTACTTCTAAGGCATGGTACGTTGGATATTTTAACTGAAAGCCCAAGGTGTTTACTACACCCCTCTAAATAGCTTAATTTTTTGTGTTGCTGTAGGAAGTAATATTGGGCTTCCCAGGTGGCACTAGTGATAAGGAACCTGCCTGCCAATGCAGGAGATGCCAAAGACAAAGGTTCAATCCCAGGGTCAGGAAGATCTCTTGGAGGAGAACATGGCAATCCTCTCCAGTATTCTTGCCTGGAGAATCTCATGGACAGAGGAGCCTGGTGGGCTACATTCCATGGGGTCACAGAATCGGACACGACTGAAGCGACTTAGCAGCAGCAGCAGCTGAAGCAACTTAGTATGCAGGTACACACTCTGCATAGAAGTTAAGCAAGCAGGATAACAACATACAGCCTTGTCATACTCCTTTCCCAGCTCTGCACCAGTCAGTTGTTCCATGTAAGGTTCTAATTGTTGATTCTTGACCCTCATACAGGTTTCTCAGGACACAGGTAAGGTGATCTGGTATTCCCATCCCTTGAAGAATTTCCCCCAGTGTGTTGTGATCCACACAGTCAAAGGCTTTAGTGTAGTCAAGGAAGCAGAAGTGGATGTTTTTCTGAAATTCACTTGCTTTCTCTGTGATCCAGAACAGTAGAGATAAGACAAACACTGTACTTCATAAGGCTTACTGTCTGATATCTAGTAGCTGTTAATAACTACACAAAGGAGGATCTGAATATAATTGTGGAAAATCTAATAAAGGGAAGGTACAGGGAGATAAAATAACTCAAGTGAATAAGAAAGAAAGTACCACATAAGCGGAGGTGTGCCCACCTGAATAAGAAGTTAGTTGATGGAACAGAGAGAAGGTAACAATTTATAAAAACAAACAAACAAACAAAAAACCAAAGAACAGAGACATCTGTAAAGCAGAGACATCTGTTTGCCAACAAAGGTCCATAAAGTCAAAGCTGTGATTTTTTCAGTAATCATGTACGAATGTGAAAGTTGGACCATAATGTAGGCTGAGGGCCGAAGAATTGATTCTTTTGAACTGTGGTTCTGGAGAAGACTCTTAAAAGTCCTTTGGACTGCAAGGAGATCAAACCAGTCCATCCTAAAGGGAAATCAGCCCTGAATATTCATTGGAAGGACTGATGCTGAAGCTGAAGCTCCAATACTTTGGCCACCTGATTCCAGCCAACTCACTGGAAAAGACCCTGATGCTGGGAAAGACTGAAGGCTAAAGGAGAAGGGGGCAGCAGAGATTAGCTGGTTAGATGGCATCACCGACTCAATGGACAGGAATTTGAGCAAACCCTGATGGAGTGTAGAGAACAGGGGAGCCTGGCACGCTGCATTCTATGCGGTCACAGAGAGTAGGACATGACTTAGCGACTGAACAACAACAATGTGTAAAGATATTGACTTTGGCAGAAACAAGCTTAAGTTATTAAGTTAACAGGTCTAAGGGACTGAAATATGGGAAAAGTGGTGGGAAACGAGAATGAAAAGATATCAATAGATAAGAGCTAGGTCATGGACTTGCTGCTCCAATTGATTTTAATTAACCTTTAACCTTCATCCATATAACCATTTGTTTATTCAGTCAGTCAGTCACTGATTTAGTAATTCAGACTTATCAGGGCCATACTAACTGTCAGATTTCACTTTAAAAATGAAAACAGAGAGTCTTTGCCATTAGAAGGATGAGAATTGATGAAGGAAAGCCAGACTCTCTATGTGTAAACAAACATGATACATTTCAGTCACCATTCTCCTTCTGGTCCCATCCGTTTTGTCTACCAGAATACTAATTTTAGGGAAATGCTTTTACTACAAAATGTTGGTAGCTATTGACTTATTCCATAAATAGAGGATTACGTGTAAAGTTGAGTTAAAGGACCACAATGTCTGTTTATCCAGTATAGCTCTACTAGTAGTTAGTGACTGGCCTCATTTCTGACTTTCTTATACTTGTGCCATCCTGGTTGCTACATTTTGGAGAACATCATGTTCTCGTTGCAAAGTGAATGTTGTATTTTAGTAACTTTATAAAAGTCAGTTACAGTGGTCTACAGGAGAGATCCTGGAGTTTGGGTTAGAATATTGGTCATAGATGCGTAAGAGATGGGCAGACTTCAGAACTTATTTAGGAGGGAGAATTGATAGAATTTGTTATTAATAACAGGTTAAATATCAAGTCATTGTGAAATATAGGTAATAAAGGCATGCTTTAGGATAACATCTGTTTTATGGTCTATACAGGTGGTTAGTAGCACTAATTTACAGAACATTGAAAACACAGTGTTTTGGTGAGAAGTTGTATTGTTTTGGATATTTTTTTGAAGTGGTTGTATTACATCCATTGAGGTCAACTGATCCTACAAAGATATTTCAGTATTTCTTAGCTATTTGCTTATGCATAAAAGAATACAAAGTGACTTCTTTAAAGAAAAACATTGCTAGATTTTATAATTAAAAATTATAACCTTGGAAGGTTTGTATGAATTTGGGGTTTATGAAGATTTCCAGATTTTTCTCATACAAAGGCCAAGTATGGACATGGTAATTAATCATACTTAAGAAAAGTGCAGGGTAAAAATAGTGAAAAATACAAATCAAAATGATCTGTTTGCTAGGAAGTCATGATGATAGCTAGATGTGTTTTTAGTCAATGTTAATGAAGATACCTTTTTTTAATTTTATTTTTTGAAGGCAAACTCTTGCTAATAAAATCACCAGCTTCTCTGAATCAACAGGAGTGATAACAGAGATACTAACACCTTTTTTAAAAAAATTTTAACATACACTCTCACAGCATGGAGCAGTGGAAAATACCATGCAGCAGTAGCTTATGGTTAGCAAGAAGTTTAATGAGAAATCTATTTAAGATTGTTTAAAAAAAAACCCCACAAAACAAGTCTTATATGAAGAATACCTTCTTCTTATTGCTTCTTACTATTTTCTAGTTGAACAGTACCTAATACCCTCTTATATACTTCTTATTGCCTAATTATTTACCATATTTTTGATGCATGGAAAAACTATATGTGTTATTACACCTAAAGTGTGTTAATCAATCATGTCTGACCCTTCACGACTCCATGGACTGTAGTCTGCCAGGCTCCTCTGTCCATGCAGTTATCCAAGAACACTGGATTGGGTAACCAATCCCTTCTCCAGGGGATCTTCCCGACCCAGGGATTGAAGCTGGATCTCCTGCATTGCAGGTGGATCCTTTACTGTCTGAGCCATCAGAGAAGCCCGAAAACACTTAAAGTGTTCATTTTATTAAAAACGTATTATTTACAGTGTTGGTGAACGTCACAAACTTTGACTGTAATTTATTTTCAAATCTTACTAAATATTTTTCCTTAATGTTTCCTCCTGTAGAATGGCGATGGTAGTATATGTCCTAGCCTAGAGCACAGTAATGACAGTAAATAGGATGGATTGTTAAATTAAGTTGAGACAATAGAGCAGCATTCTTTATAAAATTGGGCTTCATCAAATGTTTGGGGCAAGATTGACTGAAAAGATACCACAGTAATAACAGATGGCTTGAGCATTTAATTATCTCCCATGTGAATGGATGTTGTCAATGACTGACCATAATTTAAACTGTTATTAGGTCAGGATGTCACAATGGTCGGCAGAAAACCGTGTCCTTAGGTATATCCTTAGAAGAGGAAGAGCAGGCCAGGATTCCCAGCTGAGTGTTGCATTACTCAGAGGAAGACCAGCACATATGATACCCCACCAAGCACTGTGTTTGTTTGGGAAGTTTGAAGCTGAGTGGAAAAGGGAAGTGCGATAAAATTCCTATGATTTCACTAATAGGAGTGCTTGGAGAGAGAGAAGGAAACGGAAGCTTTGATCATACCAACAAAAGAGTAATTAAGTGTTTCCACATTTTCTGCCTCAGCATGCGAAGATCCGCTGTCAGAGCCTAAGAAAACACAAAGTTCTTCTGTGCAGAGAGAGAGGGTATTGCTGCTGCTCTTGGCTTTTTCTCCAATAACGATTTGGGTTTCACTCAAAAAGTGACTTTCCTTATCTCGTTCAGTTTCTGTCCTTTTGAGGCCATATTGCAGTGGGTCAGTCGGTCATCACCAGAAGCATCCTTTTTGTAGCAGTCTTAAAATATGTTTCAGGAGACTCTCAGAAGTTCAAAAGTGGTGCAAACAAGACTCAAGAAAAAGCATGCTCAGAGTCCCTCACTTGACCATCTTCCTCTGCTAAAAGATGAGCCCAGAAACTGCAAAAAGAAGTGGCAAACCTAACTCTCCCAGTTTCAGAAGTTGCCATCAGATTTGTGCAGATACTGGGCAAGACTGATGTGACAGCCTCAGATATTCTGTGGCCTCCCTTTGCTTTTGCCAGTGGGAAATGGAGCAGAGGGTTAAACAGGAGAGAGTTTGGGCCGAATAAAGGGCTGTTCACTGTTGCTTGAAGTCCCAACATAGCTGCCGTTAATAACAATGAGTCATTAAAGAGAATTCTTGTATGGTGAGTCAGGAAAGGTTAAGAGCCACTGAATTACTTCCAATTCTGTAACTCCCTTTAAAATGTAGCATGTTATTACCTCTTGCCAACTGAGTAGTTAGGTAAACAGCATATGCATGTGGGGGAGAGGGGGAGGGACAGGGAGTATGCATAGTGAGTAATATGTGAGAGTTTAGAGTACGTTTCCCCTTTAGCTGGAGAACAGTGGCAAAGTGACCATCCTCCTCTTTTTAAGCCACACAGTTTTAAAATTTAAAGGCAGCTATTCATATCAAAGGCATGAGGAGATGGTAATGATAATCAGAAGGTGGGAGGACTAGCTTATCGGCAGGGAGTAGGACAAGGTGTTTCTATTCATGACTGTATGTGACAACCTGTGCTTTTTCAGCCTCATATCATAGAGTCAGACAGTCTCGACTTTAAATTCCAGCTCAGATACATGAGAGCTGTGTGATCTTTAGCAAGTTCACTGAACACTCTGAGCTCAGAGTCCTCATCAGTGTATGGTTGTAATGTACACCTCACAGCATTCTTATAGGATTAAGTGCGATGACATGCGTAAAGCAATCAGCCCAGTTTTTACTATAGTAGACAGTTGATGGATGCTGCTGATATATTAGTAACCTGTTTAATTTTTGTAAAATGAACAGTCTAGGGTTCAGTAAACATTGGGGAAACACATATCTGTTCTCTTTAAGGAATACATGTTTAACTGGTTCATCCTAAGGATGCATGAGAAGATAATGCTTTGATCAACAAATTTCATAACAATCAGAAAACAGTCTAGAGAAATGTAGATAGTTTGACAGTTCTGGATCTTTGTCCTTGTTTTACCAGTTACTTAGCTTCATGGACTGAGGAGACTCATTTGAATTCCTTGAGACAGAGGTTTGTCACTTGTATCCTTAACTGTAGAGCTTAACTTACCTTAAGTTAGTAGTGTACAAAGAACTCTAGAAATTCAAGTTGTTGTTGCTATTATGTAAGCCAATAATAAAAAAATAGTCCTAGTGATGTCTTCTGGGTCTATTAACCTTTGCTGTGTATAAACAGGTACTAAAAATACCACAATATTGCAATATTTTGAATCTAAAATTGTAATAGGTATAATTTCTATAAATTTCTTTATAATAGATAAGGTAGTCATAAAGACTTTTTGAATGACTCACTTTGCCTGAGAAGTAATCCTCTTTGATGAACACTATATACAGAACAATATTGTTACATGTGTAAGATTATATATGGTAATTTGTCCTACTGACTAGTTACTGTCTGTCTACAAATGTTACTAGTTACTGACCAGTTACTGATGTTGAGTCGTGAGCTACTAATGGTCATAGACTTTTCACCTTTGGCTACTTTCTTTAAAGCAAATGACCAGTTTTCTTAACATTCTTTTTTCTCACCAAAGTCTCTCTAAAACTGATATTCTCAGGTTAAATGCTGGGACAGAGACATAGTAGTCATCTTTAGGCTGAATTATTAGGCCCACATAGGTGTCTGACATAAGACTTTGGCTTTTTGGTACCATCTAAAATCTAACCTGACCAGACTTGTAAATATAAGAGAGAAAAAAGTGTTCTTTTTTTTTTTTTCTTTTTCTTGACAGACTGCACAGCCTTCTATACCAAAGAATAACAATGTCTTATCTATTTCACCATAATGATTAATTACTAGAAAATCTCAAGTGTTGAGTAAAATTATTTGTAGTTTTGGTCTGAGCGTAGACCTCTTTAAAAAGTACTTTTCCTTCAAATATCGGCTTAATTCCTTGAGGCTGACTTTCCTGTGAATTATCATTTCACTCTAAGCAGTTAGATCCAGTTTCATTTGTAAATGTAAATGTAATCCCCAAAGAGAAACAAATGAATGGCTTTCTGTAGGTAAAAGTGAGCAGCCATTTAGAGACAGAACTAGTGCAAAAGGTTAGTGCAGGAAGGTATCTCCTGTGCAAAAAGAATTGTACACATGTTTAGGAGGGCTTCCCTGGTGGTAAAGAATCTATCTGCCTGCCAATGCAGGAGATATGGGTTCCATCCCTGGGTCAGGAAGATTCCTTGGAGAAGGAAGTGGCAACCCGCTCTAGTATTCACGCCTGGGAACTCCCATGGACCAAGGAGCCTTGCAGGCTACAGCCCATGGGGTTGCAAAGAGTCGGACCTGACTTAGAGACTAAACAACAACGACAAGGTTGGGAGCATCCTCAGCCTGGCTAATCTGAGAGCACGCTGCTCTTCTCCAACGAAGTGAACACCTTCCTGTCAAGTCTATCAGGAAGGTCTTTGAAAACATCTTTCTGACAAATCTTCACATAGATGAGTGAATTTAAATCTTCATAAAACTGATCAGCAACACTTAATGTAATACCACACACTAGTAAAAATGAATTTTGTTATAGTTTGCAGTGCATTATTTTGCTGCTGTTCTCATTACATGTGAGGTATTTTCCATTGTCTGTAACATTACAAATGCTATTTCTAGAATTACTAACTATATTTTAATTTCTTACAGATGTTTTAAAATGATTTATTTTTCCCCTGGAAAACTCTGTTTTTGAAATAAGTGATTACTTGTCCAGGACTTCACATTCAAGTTTAAAGAGCCCCACTTTTCACCTGCCTCCTTCCCCAACTCTGGAGTTGGGAGGGAGGGAAGTGCCGGGTCATTGCTGTTGGGCAGAGATGGAAATTAGCCTCCCTTGACATCAGCACCACACCAGGGAAGGGGAGCCAGGTGGCCATATGGATTTCTCTCTCCATGGTGTTTGGCTGGAGAAGGGCATAGTATGTCAGAAAGTCTCTGCCTGCTTAGCTATCCTTTCCCAGTCCTCTGGTTAAGAAAAACAAGCACTTCTCTGGGATTTTTTCCTCTCCACCCATTGGAGAGTCTACATTGTTGGCCTCTCCTGTGTCCAGCAAGATAAATGAAAGGAAAAGGAAAAGGAAAACCGAGAGAATTCACTGCTGTTTTATTCCTTGAGTCCCAAAGCCCCTAACAAGTCTGCCTTCATCTTCCCAGTTTTCAGAGTTTCTCTGTGCTTGTTTTATGTATTATGTCCAGGACTTCTCTCTGTGTTTCATGGAAAAATAAGGAGGGATGTGTCTATTTCTTCTAGACCATAACAGGAGTTCCAAAAATTGCATTTATAACAAACATACCAGTAATTAGAGAAAAACAGATTGAACAAAAGGACACTATTTTATGCCTATGGTATGTTTGAGATGACATGGAAAACTAATAGCTCACAGATATACCAGTAAATGTGTAAATTGGTTCAGATATTTTGTAAAGCAATTTAATCATGTATCTGAAAAGCCTTAATAATTTTCATAACTTTGGATTCAAGATTTCCACATCTTAGAACTTGACCTAAATAGTTAGAAAGATTCATGATATTTGCATCTACAATAACTAATGATAAATGAAAAATTACATAGAACTACACATATTCAGTTCAATTCAGTTCAGTCGCTCAGTTGTGTCCATTCTTTGTGACCCCATGGGACTGCAACATGCCAGGCCTCCCTGTCCATCACCAACTCCCAGAGTTTATCCAAATTCATGTCCATTGAGTCTGTGATGCCATCCAACCATCTCATACTTTGTCATCCCCTTCTCCTCCCACCTTCAGTCATTCCCAGCATCAGGGTCTTTTCCAATGAATCAGCTCTCCACATCAGGTGGCCTAAGTATTGGAGTTTCAGCTTCAACATAGTCCTGCCAATGAACACTCAGGACTGATCTCCTTTAGATTGAACTATACATATACATGCATACATAAAGTAAAAAATGTATGTAATCCTGGTGATATCTGAATAAATCTGTGGCTTGTACTGATGCCAATCTCCTGGCTTTGTTATTGTACTATAGTCATTGCAGAATGTTAGCATAGGTGGCAGTGGGTGAAGGGTACAGGAGAAATCTTTGTAATATTCTCCACAGCATCCTTCTAATCTATAATTAATTGAAAATAAAAAGATATGTACAGAAAAAGCCTTTGTTGAAAACTGTATTCTAATTTTGCTACAGAAAATAAGACTACCACATCTTTCGTCTGTTCTTTCAAACTTCACATTTTAATTTTAAGGTGCTTCCTATCCTGTTTACCCACCAATCCTCCTCTTCCCTGCAGACTCTATTGTAAGAATTTCTCTTGCAATTAAGTACTGCCTTCCTGTACTTTCTTCCTCAGGCCCATTTCAGTACTGGCAGTTTTAATAGCTTGGTAACTTAGTCATCAAACCATATTAAGCTTCCTTTGTAAGATAGCCTGTTATGTGTGTGTTCAGTTGTATGAGACTCTGCGACCCCATGGACAGTAGCCTGCTAGGCTCCTCTGTCCATGGGATTCTTCAGGCAAGAATACTAGAGTGAGTTGCATTTCCTACTCTATTTAGGTGGAATTACACAGTAGACATTTTACTTTCTCAGTATTTAGAATACATTTACTTTATCAATTTCAAAGTGAGGACCCATTATGGAGAAGTCTATCCTTTGTAATCCACATAGAATCTACTTGACATAGTGGTTGAACATGTAGTGCTTGGGAACTGCTTGTGGTTTTTAAAAGCTTCTATAAAATCAACTTGGAAGCAGAAGATTAAGAAACACAGAAAAACTGGTGATTTGAAGTCTTTACAAAAATCCTTCTCCAAAATTTTAAAAAGAATAAAATGACAATCAAGCAAATATAGTCTTTTTAGCAAATGTTGTGGAACAACTGAACATCCATATGCAAATTATGAATTTTACATCCTTCACAAAAAATGAACTCAAAATGGATCACTGACCTAAATGCAAAAACTATAGAACTCCTAAAAAGTAGTGCACACACATATACACATACACAAACAAATGCTTGGATACCTTTTAGATACAACAACAAAGAAACAATCCTTGAAATAATTAACTATAGATAAAGTGGACTTCATTACAACTGAAAACTTCTGCTCGGTGAAGGACAATGTTAAAAGAGAATGAGAAGATAAACTGCAGACTGGGAGAAAATATTTGCAAATGACACATCAAATTAAAGACTGTTATCTAAAATAGTCAAAGAACTCTTAAAATTCAATGATACCCCGAATAAAAAAATGAGCAAAGGATCTGAATAGACACTTTGCCAAAGAAGGTGTATATGTGCTGTGCTGTGTTATGCTTAGTCACTCAGCCGTATTTTGACTCTGCGACACTGTGGACTGTATGTAGCCTGCCAGTCTCCTCCTTCCATGAGATTCTCCAGGTAAGAATACTGGAGTGGGTTGCTATTGCTTACTCCAGGGGATTTTTCTGACCCAGGGATCAAACCTGCATGTCTTATGTCTTCTGCATTGGCAGGCAGGTTCTTTACCACTCATGCGACCTGGGAAGCCCATATATATATTGTTGTTCAGTCGCTCAGTCATGTCCAACTCTTTTGTGACCCCATGGACTGTAGCACTCCAGGCATCCCAGTCCATCACCATATCCTGGAGCTTGCTCAAACTCGTCCATTGAGTTGGTGATGCCATCCAACCATCTCATCCTCTGTCGTCCCCTTCTCCTCCTGCCCTCAATCTTTCCCAGCATCAGGGTCTTTTCTAAAGAGTCAGCTCTTCGCATCAGGTGGCCGAAGTATTGGAGCTTCAGCATCAGTCCTTCCAGTGGATATTTGCTACATATATATAGCAAATATATAGCATAATATACATTTAGCAAATATATATATATGTAGCAAATAAGCATATAAAAAGTGCTCCACATCATTACTCATCAGAGAAATGCGAGTTAAAGCAATGATGGGGTTCTACTACACACCTATTAGAATGGTCAAAATGCTGACAACACATATGGTCAGCAATGTGGAGCAACAGGGCCTCTCATGCATTGCTGGATGGAATGCAAAAAGGGCAGCCACGTTGGAAAACAATTTGGTGATGTCTTCTGAGCTACTCTTACCATACAATCCAGTAATTGTGCTTCTTGGTATTTACCCAAAAGAGCTGAAAAATTATGTCCATGTGAAAACTTACTCATGGGCATATACAGCAGCTTTAATCATAATTGCTAAAACTTGGAACCAATCAAGATATCCTTCAACAGGTGAATGAATAAACAATGCTGCATACAGTCAATACAGTATTTTTCAGTGCTCAAATGAAGAGCTATCAAGCCATCAAAGATATGGAGGAATCTTAAATACCTGTTACTAGGAGAAAGATGCCAGTCTGAAAATGCTACATCCTGTGATTCTGCCATATGACATTGTGGGAAATGGCAAAACTATAGAAACAGTAGGAGCATCTGAGGAGTAGGAGAGGTAAGAATAAATAGATGGATCAAGAGGCCTTGGGGGTGGAAAACTATTCTGTATGATACCATAATGGCAGATCCATTTCATTATACATTTGACTAAAATCATAGAATTTGTAACACCAAGAGTGAACCCTAATGTAAATTACGGACTTAGACTATTAAATATGTGTCAGTGCAGCTTCATAGATTGTGACAAATAAATCACTCTGGTGGGTACTATTAAAAATGGGAAAGGCTATGCATGTGTGAGGGCAGGGTTTTATGGAAACTTTGCTGTGAATGTAAAATCTCTAAAATGAAAATGTATTAATGTTTTTTAAAAAAGAATAAAGCCATAAGTATCCCTCTTTTAAAGTCTTTAGCTATAAGGAATTTATTAAAAGCTCTAATGATTGGATAATATTAAGGTAAATTTACTAGGCAGAATTTTATTTAATTAAGTTTCTATTGTATTTTATAAAATACCAGTGCACATTACTATGTAAAATCTTTTCTATACTTAAACATCGGAGAAGAACTCTTAATAGATGATTACTTATGGAAATCTAATTATTGTAATCAGTATTTGCTTTAATCCTATTGTTATCAATTAGGGAAATAAAAACCCAATGTGTAAGTCTAAAATTGTCCACCTAAGCTTTGAAAATACCTATTTTTAAGGTTTTAAAAGTAGAATAAAAGAGAAAACTGCAATCACTTTATTTTTTTTTAATTTTTTGCTATTTTAAAGCTATCAATTAAAGTTTTAAAATGTTATCACTTAGAACAAAGAAATCTGTTTCCTTGGTGTTAAAGAGCAATTCTGAAATTCAAACTCGCAAAAGTTTTACTGAGATAACACAAATTTACCATGAGGTCAATAACCCCAAAACCCTTTTCAATCAAGGCACTTTGTCAGTGAATAAAATTGCCCATTTGATATTCTTCTGAATAATATGAAATCAAAATATAACAACAAAAATAAAAAACTTAGTCATGAATTTCCTGTGAGATAATTGCAAGCCAGTAATATTTCAGAAATATCTCATGAAACAATTACTGAAAAAATTGAGAGAATCCTTAACCAGAGTTTGCACAAATCTACAGACTCAATTATTTAAACACTCGTTCATCTCAAGGGCAAAATGATTTGCATTATCAAAGACAGATAAGCCACACAGATTTGAAAAAATCTGTTCCCAAATTTTAAAGACAAGTACCTGAATTTTCATGTAATAGTTTGATTCAAACTGACCTATACCTAGAGTAGTAGTGTCATAAGAAACATTTTTCTTTCATTTATGATGTGTGTTCCTAGGATAACCTGATATTCCTAAGGTCTTTTAACTAAGCAAAAAATAAGATAAATTAATACACAGAGAGATGTAAATTAAAAAAAAAACGCTTGACACCAAATTTTTACTTAAAATATTTTTCAAAATATCAACTTATTTATTTTAAAGTTCTTATAGATAAATAACAAAATGCAGGAATAACAAGGAAAATTCTGAAAAAGAAGAGCAGTGTGTCCATGATGCCACCAGTTATAAAAGACTGTCATAGGGCTTCCCTGGTGGCCCAGATAGTAACGAATCCACCCATAATACAGGAGATGTGGGCTTGATCCCTGCTTCAGAAAGATACCCTGGAGGAGGACATGGCTACCCACTCCAGTATTCTTGCCTGGAGAATCCCATGGACAGACGAGAGCCTGGTAGGCTGTAAGTCCATGGTGTCACAAAGAGTTGGCCATGATTGAGTGACTAACACACACACATTTAAACATACAGTTAGAAAAGTATGGTTGGTATTGGTGGACAAATAGCCAGCCAATCCAACCTAGCACAATGAAAAGTTCAGCAATAACCCAAGTGCATATGGAAATTTAGAATATAACAAAGGTGACATGTAAAATTAGTAGAGAAAAGATAAAGTCCTTAATAAATGGTTATGTCTTACAATATTTGTAAAGAAAAAGAATCATGGCATTATTTCATACTCTAGCATAGATTCAAAAGAGATCAGAGTGATATAGACTTAAATATAGAAAATGAAGCTATTCAGTTTCTGAAATTAATGTGGGTGATGTCATTCATAACATGGAGGTGGAGAAAACCTTCCTGACTGGAATGAAAATACCACCATTAAGCATAACGTTAACTGTAGAGATTTTGTAGATATGCACTCTTTTGTTGAGAACTGTTTGTTTTTGATTACGAATGATTATTGAAATTTGTGAAATGCTTTTTTTTGGAGACTTTTTTTGTTTCTTTGATTTTTCTTTGTTAAGGTTGTTCATATTGTGAGTGCATTGACTGATTTTCCCATGCTGTAACAACCTTGCATTTAGGGGAGAATATCATGCTCGATCATGATGAAAAATATTTTAAAAAGATTTTTGTATTGAATTTGCTGAAATTGTGATTAGAATTATTGTATGTACTTTCATGAGAGGAATTTTTCAGCAGTTATTTCTGTGTAAATGTTTTTGTCCAGTTTAGATATCAGTTATGCTGCATAGAATAACTTAGGTAATAGCCCCTATTCACTTTTCTGGGAGAGATGGTGAAGAATTTTAATATTTCATCCTTAAATGATAAGTAGAATTCTACAGGGCAGTCATCTAGACCTGAAGTTCAAGTTACCTGTTTATAAAGAGTGTTTTGGTAGTTGCATTTTCTAAGCAATTCATAACTTTCTTTTAAATTCTCCAGTTTATTGGCATAGTTTTGTTTATAGAGTTGTTTTAGTATACTTTTAATATCTTTGGAATTGGTAGTAATTTCATACCTGTCATTCCTGATATTGCCATTTTGTACCTTTTCTTCTTTTGTTCATTGTTCATAGTCATGATCTAGTGGTTTGTCTATTTTATTGATCTCTCAAAGAACCAACTTTTTGTTATATTGATTTCTCTATTGTTTTTCTTGTTCTTTTTCTTTGATTTCCACTGTGAAGTTTGATAGTCCCTTCCTTCTACTTACTTTGCTTTTAATATGCTCCTTTTTCTTATTTTTTAAGGTGGAAGAGGAAGTTATAATTTAAAAGTTTTTCTAGTATATATATTTTATCTATAAATATCTTCCTAAATACCACTTTTTTAGCATCCCTAAATTCTAATATATTGTGCTTTAAAGTTTATTGAGCTCAAAACACTTCATAATTTCTCTTTTGATTTATTTTTTGACCCATGAGTTATTTAGAAGTCTATTATTGATAATCCATATTGGATCATTTGCCAGAAATCTCTGCTTTAATCTACTCTGAACAGAGAGCATACTGGCTTTAAGTTTATTGAGAATTCTTGCATTTTGTGATTCCAAATTTGGTCTCTTTTAGTAATGTTCTGTATGTACTTTAAAAAGATTACATATTTGGATTTGTTTGTGGCATGTTCCATAAATGCCAATTAGTTCATCCCTTTATAATTGAAAGATATTTTCACTGTTGCCAAATCTTTGGTGCTGCAAATGTGTGTCCTGAGCCTTCTTTAAACTGTGTGCACATTTGCTAAAGTATCATTACTGTGTATACCTAGAAGTGAAATTACTAGATCTGATTATATGCATAGCTTTAATTTTACTATGTATTACCAAATTCTTCTCCCAAGTGTTTTCTCAATTTATATTTCCATGGAAAAACTCTTTCTTTCATGCTCTACCCAACAAAAAATATGATCATATTTTAATTTTGTTAACCAAGTGGGTATGAAATACTAAAATATTTTGTTTTATGTTTTTCTAAAAACTATAATAAATGTCAGTTATGTGTTGGTTATTTGGATTTCTCAGTCATGAATTCTAGCTTCACAAATTTTCCCGTTTTTAAATTAGTTGATTTCTTGTCTTTGATCAGAAATTTGTAGCTCATCACAAGGTCATGAAGAAATTGTCCTGTATTTTCTTCATGAACCTTCACAATTTTAGCCTTCACTTTTAGGTCTGTAATCCATCTCTAACTTTTTAGTTTTTTAAAAAATGCAAATAGTAGGAACTTTTTGGTAGTAAGAATAGATTGAAAAATTTTATATAGATATCCAATTTCTCTAGCACCATTTATGGGAAAAGAGCTTCACCTGTTAAGCTGCAATGATATCTTTGGCAAAAACTTAAGTTACTATCTGTGGTCCCATTTATGAACTATCTTTTTCTGTGCTATTAGTCTAGATGTCTATCATTACAGCAGGATCACCATATTGGTTACTGAAGTTTTTAAACTAAATAGTAGACTTGAATAGGACTCAACTTGGAAATTCTCTTCCCTTTTTATAAGTTAGTTTCTTCACATTTTTTCATAGCCACAGTCCTCCAATATCCTCCAATGTCCTTACCAAAAATTTAGTTGATCTATGTTGTTGTTATAGCATAAGCAGATATCTTAAGAAGAAGTGGAATTTCAATTGAAGATTTCTTGAACATGGCACAGAAATGCACACTACAAATAAAGTTTGATAAAAAAAAAAAAAGGAACTGCATTAAAACAAGGACTTACTTCATTAAAAGATCCTAGTAAAAAGTGAGAAGATAAGGTCATCTAATGAGAATGTTTTACCACATGAGCACTGGGACATGTGGAATTAAAAGTTTGTAGTAGCATTTTTTAAAACATAGAAATTGGAATCCCTCCAGACATTATATATAATAGAATGAAATATTAATTTTGGCATATCTATACAGTGGAATAAAATTCACCAGTAACAATGAGCTATACCCAACTAAATCAACATGGATAACTCTTAAAATATTTTGTTAGGCATTCATAGAAATACTGTATTTTATTTTAAAATGTTAAAACCACGCAAAGCTATACAAAAGGCATGAACAGATATTAGTGTTAACATAAATTATTAAACATCTAATAATATGCAAAGTGAGGCCTTTCCCTAATGTTCCGGTAGCTAAGGCTCCACATTATCAATACAGAATGTCCAGGTTTGATCCCTAGTCAGGAAACTAGATCCCACACGCTGCAACTAAAGATCCTGCATGCCACAACTATGACTTGGCATAGCCAAATAAAAAAATAAATATTTGAAAACATTATGTGCAAAGGGCATGAGTAAGGCATGCATGAATAGATAATCAGTATTTACATAAGATATTAAGTCAGTATGAATAGGGAGGAATTTTAATTTTCAACAACATATTATTTTCATTAATGAAACTAGGAGTTGCTTAACAAACCTATTCAATGTGTAGACTGTCATTAGAATGGGAGAGATATAATGACCATAGTCTACTACTTGAAGGATAATTTGGTAGAGGTTTTTTGAGAATAATTTGGCCATAGTGCCCAACCAATTTTTAATAAAATGTGTTTTTTACTTTTTATTGCAAATTCTGCTCTTAATGTTATCTCTTAAAAATCATTCAGAGGTACATAAATGGGTTTATGTACAGGAAATTGCACTGTAGTTTCACTTAAAATGCCAATAAATAAAAGTGTGTTCTATGTTCATCAATTTGTTTGGTGAACAGAACATGATTATATGCTAGATTGTGCTACTGTTAAAACAAATGAAAGTGATAGACTATGATAGAAAATGTTGGTTGCTATTACTTCACAGAATCCAAACCAAGATTCAGAAGATTTAAAATTCTCTCAAATGAAAAAGTAGCAAACCTTTATTTTATAGTTCATTGCTGTAATTTTGCATTTCTTTTTTTAAAAATTTATTTATTTCTGTGAAAAATACTGTTGGTAGCTTGATAGGGATTGCATTGAATTTATAGATTGCTTTGGGTAGTATACTCATTTCCACAATATTGATTCTTCCAATCCATAAACACAGTATATTTCTCCATCTATTTGTGTCCTCTTTGATTTCTTTCATCAGTGTTTTATAGTTTTCTATATATAGGTCTTTTGTTTCTTTAGGTAGATATATTCCTAAGTATTTTATTCTTTTCATTGCAATGGTGAATGGTATTGTTTCCTTAATTTCTCTTTCTGTTTTCTCATTGTTAGTGTATAGGAATGCAAGGGATTTCTGTGTGTTAATTTTATATCCTGCAACTTTACTATATTCATTGATTAGCTCTAGTAATTTTCTGGTAGAGTCTTTCGGGTTTTCTATGTAGAGGATCATGTCATCTGCAAACATTGAGAGTTTTACTTCTTCTTTTCCTATCTGGATTCCTTTTATTTCTTTTTCTGCTCTGATTGCTGTGGCCAAAACTTCCAAAACTATGTTGACTAGTAGTGGTGAGAGTGGGCACCCTTGTCTTGTTCCTGACTTTAGCTTTCCTAAAGAACTGATACCACCTGGGAATCAGTAACCTATTATGACATAGTCATAAATAAAGCTGCTATTCCATATAATAATTTTTTGAACATATGCTTTATTTCCCATCATTTAAATATATGGAGATATAAAAACTTGGTCATTAGGTACACATATGTTTAACTTTATTAAAAACTGCCAAACAGTGGGCCATCCATGTGGGAATGGCTATCCCAATTGTGGAATACCATTTAGGAAAGGAAGAAGAAATGAATGGCTACATGGGTAAATTTCAAAACATGTTGAGCAAAAGAATTCCGACATAGAAGAGTATTTACTGCATGATTCCACTTACATTGGAGAAGGAAATGGCAACTCACTCCAGCATTCCTGCCTGGAGAATTTCATGGACAGAAGTGCTTGGCAAGCCCCAGTCCATGGGGTCTCCAAGAGTCGGGCATGACTAAGTGACTAACACTTCCACTTATATGCTGTTCTGAAATGGCCAAAACTATGCAGTAGAAATCAGATCAGTTATTGTGTTGGATGAAAGGAGATTGACTAGGAAAGGCCATAAAGGATCTTTATGTGTTAATGAATACTGTCCACATCTAAACAGGGCTAAGTTTACATGAGTGTATGAGCTTCCCTGGTGGTTCAGATGGTAAAGAATCTACCTGCAATGCAGGAGTGCCAGGTTCGATCCCTGAGTTGAGAAGATCTCTTGGAGAAGGAAATGACAACCCACTCTAGTGTTCTTGCCTGGAGAACTCCATGGACAGAGGAGCCTTGTGGGCTATAGCTGCAGTCCATGGGGTCAAAAGAGTTGGATACAACTGAGCACATAACACTCTTTTTTTTTTTTTTACCACACAGGTATATGCATTGGTCAAAACTGATTGAACTGTAGGCTTTAGTGAAAAGAAAAATAAAGAGAAGAAAAAATATGTAATACTAACCCTATTTGATTTACTCATCCTGGAGTCATGGAATCAATATTAAAATCATAACTCATCCCCTTTATATGTATTTTGTTTTCTCACATTATTAATTTCAACTTAAAATAATAGTGTTGCATAAGTAAATTTTGATGATGAGAATTTTTCTATTATATTCTTAAGTGAGAAAGGTATATACATTCTTTCAGTTACATCTAGGTGAAAGATATTACTAGTATTATTGCTAGCTTGTGGTTTCTTGGATTATTTTTGTTTTTTCTTGGAACTTTGCTGTATTGTATAAATTGGTTGGGAAATATCAATTTGAAATTGAGGGTAGGTGGTAAACGAATAAATTATTAAAAGGATGAGTTGCCAACATTATTAAACTCAATATGGAACTCTTATTACATGTGTGTATTTATTTTCTTTTGTGTGTTACATAAAAAGTTTGGACAAAATATTCTAGAATGGCAAATAATCTCTTCACTATTCTGAAACAGAACCCCAAATTCCAATCATTAGACTCTCATTCTTCTAGTATACAAAAAGATGTGGGAAGTTCCTCAGATAATTGTATTTCTGGTCCTAGAAAAGAGAGATAGTTACATTCATTGTGACATAAAGCAAGTGGAGTAAATCTGATTTTAGTGCCATTTGTCTGGCACATAATTATCTCGACCTACCGTAGCTTTTTGGGGGGTGATTTATCAAACATATAATATGGAAAATAAAAACACTTTCTCATGTTTTCCCTAGTGAAAGTGAAAGTTGCTCAGTTGTGTCTGACTCTTTGCAACCCCATGGACTATTCAGCCCTTGGAATTCTCCAGGCCAGAAAACTGGAGTGGGTAGCTTTCCTTTCTCCAGGGGACCTTCCCAAACCAGGGTTCAAACCCAGGTCTCCTGCATTGCAGGCGGATTCTTTACCAGCTGAGCCACAAGTGAAGCCCATTTTCCCTGGGCACAAAGGTAAAAAGTAGACTGGCTTTCAGTTTCTAGCCCAAATTTCTAGCTACTAAGGCTGCTTTCCCCCAAGAAAACTTGTAAGAGAGGTGTCGGGAAGTGCCTTCAGTCACAGTAAATAAATAGCTAAGCTGCTCCCGGATAAAACTTCATAACTTCAGTCACTCTGTGAGATCTACCTAAGATACAATGTAAATTGTCTCATTGAGTATTTTGCATAAAGTGAAGCCATAATTCTGATTTATGAAGCCATAACTAATTATGAAGTCATCTGAGTCTAGCAAAATAAAAGATAATGGCATTGATACCTTTTCCTCTCTTCTGACAATTACAGGAGTTGTCTCCTAGATGTCTCAAGGAGAGAAGTTCTGGAAATAACCAAAGTGAACTGGGATAGAATAAAAGTAGTACATAGCATGTATCTAAATGAGAAGAGTTGTGAGTCTATTATTTTTAATGCTTATTGGTGATGAGGGAAGTACATTATGCATATTGTAGTCTATTTTGAAGTTTACTTACATGAGTTGGAATGAGTAAGATGGTATTGTTGGCCACAAAATCATTTGCCTCAGGCTTTCATAGGAAGGAAACTATTCTAAGGGAATAGGCTGTGCAGTCTACAGGCTCAGTAAATGCTTATGGCTCATTTTGGTGCTATCAGGTAAGGTAGCCTCAAAGTGTGAATGCAGCATCTGAAAGTACCTAGCTGTCTCTTTAGTTACCAGAAGTAACTGGCTCAATAAAATTTAAGAACAGTGGTAATCAGAAGCAAAACTCACTCCTCGGGGTTTTATGAAAGTACTGTCATCATCATCATTGAGGTTTAAGTTGAGAACTCAGCAGAACAGATCTATTTCTTTCTTTGCAAGGTTTTATAACTTTGCATGAGAGTATTTGAACATTTCAGGAGTAAATGTTGGAAAACATGATCTTGTAGTGATGCTGACTGAGAAGAGATGTTAAATGTTAAATGTTAAAGAAACACTGATAAGTGGGATTGCATGGTTTTAGAAATAAATGTGATAATATATTTCATAAATAAATGTTTCATTTGATAGAATTCTCCTTTTAAGTAGGTTGACTTCATTGCAAATGTTCCACTTTCTCTTTTAAAAATATTCTTCACCATCCCCTTTTATTTCATTGGGTTTCCCTTGTGGTTCAGCTGGTAAATAATCTGCCTGCAATGTGGAAGACCTGGGTTCAATTCCTGGGTTGGGAAGATCCCCTGGAGAAGGGAAAGGCTTAGAAGGGAGAGAGGAAATGAAATAAAGGCTTTTATTTCATTAAAGAGTAGAAGATAAAGTTTCTCCAACCCCTTTTATTCTTCTCAACAAAAACTATTTGAACAACATCTAATTGCAGATCTATAGTCCAAAATATGGTCTGAAATCCAACAGAATAAGGCTTCAAAATATTTGAAGAATATATTCAAAGTCATTTATTATGACTCATCAAAATTCCAAAAGTAAGAGATAACCTTCCTCTATTTCACACTTGGATCTTTGTGGCATGCTAGGGAAAGAGTACACATACCTGAGTGGCTAGAGACTAGGATTTGACATGGTAATTACAGGAAAAGAAGTCAGAATAAAAACTGGGCTGTAGCTGAAAAATGACTAAAATGTCAGACACTGAGAATAGGGAAGAACCATCATTTTTTTAAGCAGGTAGTAGAATTTCCAAGTGTATGTCAGTTTTAGAAAGGCAACTTTGAACAGAAACTGAGAATAGAGAAGGAAAGAATAGAAAAAAAAAACTATCCAGAAATATATTGAAATAATCTAAGAATTAAATATAAATTGTCATATGTAGGATTACGAAAAAAGAGAAACAGACTGTTTGAATTTGCAAGTAGTAGAGACAGATACATCAGGGATTGCTGTTCTGTTGAATGAAGGGGTGGAAGAAAAGTAATAGTAAAAGTTGATCTGGAGATTTTTGCTTGGGTGAATGTATACTTGGTGGTGGCATTATACCATATACAGAATACAGAAAGTGGGTGGGTTTTCAGAGAAAGATAACACATTTAATTTTAGACTTACTCCTTGAATCAATTACAGTATTATTTAATATTTATAATATTAAATATTATAGAATTGTAGAAGATTTAGTATTGAGGAGGAGCTAACCAGTGTGCATTTTATTTGGTTATAGAAATTCTATAGATTGAAAGTGTAGATTTCGGTGTCATTTGAATAGAGATTTTGTTGGAGATGGCAGTGGTGGGATCATAGAGCAGGAGCATGGGGAATTATGAGATAAACATGCAGGCTGAGGGTTGAGCCTGGAGAACATCCACATTGGAGGAGTGAGCATGTGAAAGAGATAAGAGAAAGTAACCAGTTAGATGGGAGATAAATCTAAATAGCATCCTGAAACTTAAGGCAGGAGTTTTGAGAAGGAAGCACAGGAAAACAGTACCAAAGTTTTCCAAGAGCTCATATAGGAGGAGGCTTGAGAATGGATCTTTAGAATAAAAATTTAGGAAATCACTCATGACACTGAAAGTCAAGTTTCAATGCAGTAGTGCAGCCAAGGGCAGTTTGTATTCAGTGCAGCTGAAGAAGCAGATCAGTGTGCAGAAATTACACTTCTGCTGAATTTGATGGTAAAGAGAAGGCGAGATAACTTGCAGTAACCTTCAGAGAGACAGCGTCCAAAGATTTACTTGAAAGCCAAGGAAAAGTAATCATGAAAAGATAAAGATACAAGTGAGAAAGTCAGGAGTGAAACAACAGGAGATCTGGCTGAAGCATCAGAGATCAGTGTCATGTTGGAAATAAAGCTATCAAGAAAGCCAGAAGTTGGAGTTAAGTTTCCACATGGCAGTTAGACACAAGGAGGGTCAAAACGGAGTAAGAATGGTATAGCCTAATCTATATATTTGCATTTTACTCTGATTATAGAACTTAAACCATCCAATAGGACGCCTCCATTTTCTTTAATACACATTTGGATGTTACAAACCCTGCAAGTAAGATGAAGAAGGAATATCTACTCTTCAGTTCAGAGATTTGGCAAGTCTATTAAAGACTGAACAGTTGGAATGTCCAGACGTTTGCATATAGACTTTCCCTTGGTTCTTCTTTTAGATTAGCTGTCAAAGTGGCTCCCAAGCTTTTGAGATATACAGCACTTATGAAAGAGCAAACAAGTGTACTGTACTTTATGAGAGATTGAAGAGATTTCCAAGGGTATTGATTAGCATACATGCATCTCAAATCAAGTGATTCTTAAACTTAGTGCAGGTAAGTGCATGCTCATTCATGCCTAACTCTTTGTGACCCTTGGGACTGTAGCACACCCTTTGGACTGTCCATGGGAATTTTCAGGCAAGAGTACTGGAATGGGTTGCCATTTTCTACTTCAGGGGATATTCCTGACCCAGGGATTGAACCCAGGTCTCCTGCTTCTCCTGCATTGCAGGTGGATTCTTTGTCACTGAGCCATTGAGGAAGCCCTAGTGCAGGTAGCGTGCAATTAATTGCACAGTAAAGATACTAAACTCGCTCATGTTGTCTGAGCCCAGAAAAGTAAGAGAAGCAGTACAGGTTATCTTCACATACTAGAGACAAAAGGAAGAAGTGACACCATTGGGAATTTCTCAAACCTTTCATTCAACTCAGAGGTCCATCCCAATTTGCCAGGCTGACAACTCCCCAGTGGATTACAGCAACAAGACTCATGTCCTCTGGCTCTTGCTGATTCCCACTTTCTCACTTCTTAGTCTTATCTCTCTTAGTAACTAGTTTCAGCCACTCTGGTCCTCTGGTGAGTATGCCCAAATCATCACTCCCTCTAGAGCTTTAACATCAGCTGTCCCCTCAGATTTG